>NC_012876.2:47854321-48000373 GCF_000003195.3 Sorghum bicolor
CGCGATGTTGAGTCACAAAATCGGCCATAATCTGTCCTTTAACCGCTTTAGCCAATTCGTAACGCAGATCGAATTCCTACAGTGCCAAAATCCACTTGCCTATCCTGCCACTCATGATCGGCATAGATAGCATATACCGGAACACATCATCTTTGCATATAACAGTGCATTCGGCCGATAATAAATAGTGCCTCAACTTAATGCAAGAGAAATATAGGCATAAACATAATTTTTCAATAGCCGAATACCTAGTCTCAGCTTCAATTAATCTTCTACTTAAATAGTAAATTACACGCTCCTTCCCTTAAAATTCTTGAATTAAAGCCGAATCGATGACCATCCCATCAGTAGACAAATATAATCTGAAGGGCTTTCCTTGTTGAGGTGGACTCAGAACTGGAGGATTTATCAAATAATTCTTGATTTCATCCAAAGCCAACTGTTGCTCTTTCCCCCATATGAACTCTTGATCGGCTTTCAATTTAAGTAAAGGACTGAAAGGCACGAATTTTACCAGACAAATTAGATATAAACCGTCTGATAAAATTTACCTTGCCGATCAAGGATTGGAGCTCAGTCTTGTTAGTAGGGGCAACAATTTTGTTGATAGCATGAACAGATCGTCTACTAATTTCAATTCCTCTCTGGTGCAGCATGAAACCAAGAAACTGCCCTGCCGATACACCAAAGACACACTTAATGGGATTCATCTTTAAACCATGTTTCCTTGTGCATTCCAACACTTTTCGTAAATCGGCAAGATGCTTTGTGAAATCTCCAGACTTAACCACCACATCATCAATATAAATCACCAACTTGCCGATGAACTCATGAAAGATAAAATTCATAGCCCTCTGATAAGTAGCACCCGCATTTTTCAAACCAAAGGTCATGACTATCCATTCAAACAACCCAACATGACCAGGACATCTAAATGCAGTCTTTGGAATATCCTCTTCAGCCATGAATATTTGATTATATCCTGCATTGCCATCCACAAAGCTTATGATCCAATGCCCAGCCGCAACATCAACTAGTATATCGGCAACTGGCTTTGGGTAACCATCCATCGGCGTAGCTTTATTAAGCTTCCCGAAATCAATGCAAACCCGAAGCTTCCCATTTTTCTTGTAAACTGGAACAACATTGGAAATCCACTCGGCATACCGACACTGCTGAATAAATTTAGCTTCGATAAGTTTGGTTATTTCGGCCTTAATATCAGGAAGAATATTATGATTACATCGGCGAGCTGGCTGTTGATGTGGCCGAAATCCAGACTTGATGGGTAACCGATGTTCAACAATCGATCGGTCTAAACCAGGCATCTCAGTATAATCCCAAGCAAAGCAATCTTTATATTCCTTTAAAAATCGGTTAACTACTGCTTACACACAGAATTTAACTTAGCACTAATAAAAGTAGGTCTAGGCTTATCACCACTACCTATATCTACCTCTACCAAATCATCGGCCGATGTAAAGCCCTAGCCTAATTTTCCATCATCGACGAACCTATCCATTAAAACTCCTCATCAGAACCGACTGCTTGGATCGGTGGAATTTCATAATCGGCAACTTTGAGGAAATCATTCTCCCAAATTTCTCCCAAGATACACCTGATCCTTTCATAAGTGTCCGCCTCTGCCGGTGCAATGACATAAGAGGAATCTCCCGGGACAATCTCAATCTTGTCACCTACCCACTGAACCAAGCACTGGTGCATTGTAGACGGGATGCAACAATTGGCATGAATCCAATCTCTCCCTAGCAGCAAATCATAAGCACCTTTTACACTGATCACGAAGAAAGTTGTCGGCAAGGTTTTGCTACCGATGGTCAACTCGATGCATACTGCCCCCTTAACTAGAGACACATTTCCTTCAAAGTCTTTTAGCATCATATCGGTCTTGGTCAAATCTTGATCTCCTTTCCCAAGTTTCCGATAGACTGCATATGGCATGATATTAATAGCAGCCCCACCATCAACTAATATCTTGGTCATAGGCTGACCATCAACTCTCCATTTGATGAACAGAGCTTTAAGATGCTGCCTTTCACTGTTGGCAGGCTTTTCAAAGATAGCCGTCATCAGATCCAAAGCTAACTGAGCTATCTGGTCGGAAAAATCCAGCTCCTCATCATCACCGGATGGCGCAAGAAACTCCATCGGCAACATAAATACCATGTCAACATCTGCCGATGGCCCTTTTCCCTTAGGGTCCGGTTGTTGCTGATCTCCAGATTGGTCAGAATTCTCGCCTTTGTCCAGCTCTTCTCGTCTTTCACGTTGCAGCCTTCTTTTTTGTGTCCTAGTCAACCCCTCTAGACACCATGGAGGAAGTTGTGGCTGCCTTGCCGATGGGCGACGACGTTCCCTTGACTCCATCCGATAAGTATTAGCATCCCTACAAAATATGAACTCATTGGGAACTCATGCATTAGCCATCTCTTCAAGCTCTTCCTGGTTCCTAGGAAAATATTCAACGCGATCACCAAGCCTATCGTGTACACTGAGTCTGCCCCCCACCCGATCATGAACTGACGCTCTCCCCCTAATCGGCCCATTAAATCGCTGATCTTCATCTTGATAGCGCCGATCGGATCTGTCATATCGATCATAACCATTGCATTCAGGGCAATCTCTAACAGTAGGTAATTTGATGTTCTGCTCCCAGCAATGGGTAAAGAATGGGCAGTTCCAATGATCCTTGTGCCGATTCCACTCTTGACGACGTCTTTCTTCTTCCCGATGATAGTCTTCTTGCTAGCGCCGATATCGATCCTCACGTTGCTGCCAAGTCTCCTGAGGCCTTCTATGAGTTATCACAATACCGGATCGGGGAGGCCTTCCCAAGTTGGTTCCCTCCTAGATCAAACCTTTTCCTTTGGCATCGGCAGCAGTAATCTGATGTTGAGGATCGACCGATGCACTTCTTTCAGTTCCTTCCGACGTCAAGACCTTGGTCTTTCCCTTAGCATCCAACATGTTTGTCGGAAAAGGGTGTTGATCAATCTTCATCGGCTTCTGCACTTTAGAACTATCAAACATAATTCTCCTAGATTCTATAGCCAATTGTAGCTGTTGTCTGAAAACCTTGCACTCATTAGTGCTGTGAGAAGTCGCGTTGTGCCACTTGCAATATTTCATCTTCTTCAGTTCCTCAGCCGATGGAATCACATGATTGGGTGACAGCTTGATCTGGCCTTCCTGAAGTAGAAAGTCAAATATCCTATCGGCTTTGGTAACATCAAATGCGAACTTCTCTAGCTCTTTATGTCCAAAAGGGCAAGACATCGGCTTCTTATTTTTCACCCACTCCGCCAAGCCGATGACTGGCTCTTCATCAGAATCCGAGCTTGCTACCTCATCAACAAATGACACCTTTTTGTTTCATGCTCTCTTTGGTTCAAAGGGTTTGACATCCTGGTCGGAAATCCTTTGCACCAAGTGACTTAGGCTCTCGAACTCTTGAGAAGCATACTTCTCTCTGATATGTGGCAACAAACCCTGAAACGCCAAATCGGCTACATGCCGATCGTCCAAAACTAGGCTATAACATTCTTGACTTCCCGCAACCTCTGCACAAAGCTTTCAACCGATTCATCGTTGTTCTACTTCAACCTAAATAAATTGGTAATTTTCTTCTCATGAACTCTAGAGAAGAAGTACTTGTGGAGCTGCTTCTCTAGATCGGCCCAGGTGATCACCGAGTTGGGAGGTAACGAAATAAACCAGGTGAAAGCCGATCCAGACAAAGATGATGAAAACAGACGAACCCTCAATTCATCCCTATTAGCAGCTTCCCCACATTGGATGATGAACTCGTTGACATGCTCCATAGTCGATGTATCATCCTGTCCAGAAAATTTAGTGAAATCTGGTACCTTGTACCGAATTGGAAGTGGGATTAAATCATACGCAGGAGGATACGGAGTCCGATAAGAGTAAGTGTTGACTTTGGGTTTTATCCCAAATTGGTCCCTCATCACTTCGGCTATCTTCTCGGCCCAATAAGCATCGGCATCTTGCCGATGAGGTGGTTGCGGATCTGGCACCTCTTGATATGCTTCTACGTGTCTCTGAGGTGCACGATCTGCCTGGAATATGGGGTTGATCATCTGACCATCAATTTGTTGACCAAGATTCATCGGCTGGTTGGTCAACCCTTGATTCTGGAACCCAGGTTGGATCTGGCCCTGTTGAAACCCTAGAGCCTGATGATTCTGTTGAGGCATCTGTGGAAAGACTAACTGCCCCGTCCATCCACTCTTAGGATTCATTGGCATAAACCCTATTGATGGGTGGAAATTGGGCATCATCATTGAATTGACATACCCAGGCTGTGTCATAAACCTCTGCTGCGTGGGCATTGAGTCTGCCGATTCGTTAGGCATCTGGAATGTTGGAGCATGAGAATTCCCAGTGTATGGTCTTGCAGTAGTAGTTGTATTATACTGGGGACTCTGATTCATCGGTAGATTTGGAGGTGCCGATGCCATAGGAGCCTTGCCTCTCATGTCAGCCGTTTGAGACGTGCCGGGCGTCTTCAATATCATCTATGGGGGCATACCATAACCCCACCAGTTGGGAGGAACAGATCCCGACATTGCTGATGCTAGTAGATCTGTGGCAAGCTTGATTTGCTCATCTAAAGTTGATGGATTGGTCGTCATAGGCATAGATTGCACATTAGTGAGCCCTAATGTGCTTGGAGGAGAAGTAACCTCTATACCCGCAGCGGCTGTAGCAGCTGATGGAGCTGTAACCACTGGTGATCCCGGCTGATGATGGGCAGGACCCACATAATTGGGTGGCAACTGTCCTTCTTTGAAAGTTCTAGCCACGGCATTGAAAACCGTATTGGACAACACACCAGCTTGATTGATCAAGGCATGGTTAATAGCATTATCAACCATGTCTTGAAGTTTACCAGGATTGGCTTCAAAAGTAATCTGCCGGGGTGCCGGCAGCACTTCTTTTTGGATCACCTCGCCACTCCTATTGATACTGAAGGATTTCAAGCACTGCTGCTTGTAGTCCTCCATGGCTTTTGCAATAGCTTGTTTCTGCTCATCTCTGAGATTGGCTTCTGTCACGGGGATGACGTTCTCCAAGTCGAAATCAGTGTTCAACATGTTGATCTTGATCTTGAATCTATCCCACTGGGCGTGCCAAAAGATGTGTTGATGCGAAGGCTGATCTGCAAACACAAAGGGCTACTACCCGATTCAAACGTTAAGGCGTGCCAACCGATTTGACCTTACTATCGGCAAAGGTGATAACTCGAATACTTTGGTCCCGACAACAGCGATGCGCCCGGATGTCACGGCCAAGGGGTATTCACACGGAACTCGAGAATTGTGGCAGAACCCCCTAAGTGTTTGGGCCCACCGGCACCTGCCATTGTACTAAGGACCTCTGACGGTGATGCCGGGAGTCCTCCCACTTTAGAAGTCCGATGAGCATTGCTGGGCGCTCATTCCACTGCTACCTGTGGCGTACCAAGCTGGCTCGTCCTGACCACTGGTAATGGTCAAACAACGAGAACTGTTTCTTCTCGCCCTTACAGGATAGCAAGTGGCCACCTTAACACCAGGATCATTCGTTGCGAAGATAAAGCAGTAACTCAACGACATAAGACCAAAATAATATTTCAGAGTGAAACAGCGGAAGTATTACATAACTTAATTTACAAAAGGAGTTCTTCCAAATAGTAGAGTGTTATTACAAGCCTGGTCCAGCGGAGCAACTGAAACTTTAGTATAGACAGAACAAATTTACAGACCCTGCCCATGGGTCACGCTCACTCTTCTTCGTCGTCAACCTCGACGACGGTCACACAACAGGGTCCGAAACAAGTCGGCTCCTGTGCTTCACCTGCAACAGGGGTATTGAAACCCTGAGTACGGGAGTACTCAACAAGACTTACCCGATGGGAAAAGAGGAGAACTTAGGGATGCAGGCTTAGGGTAGACAAGGGGTGGCTGAGCAAGGAGCCAAAGTGTTTTGCGTAAAAAGCTTACTAGTAGTGCATCCTTATTTTCAAGTTTTACCCACGAATTCCTCCCTCGCAGAGGCCGAGGAGTTCGAGGACAGTCTAACTGGTTGTTCCCCACAGACGAATCCGTGAGTTCCTAGTCCTATCATAAAGTATTATTTATCGATGGCCATAGCTTCATGTCGCTATGAGTCCGGGAATTGGGATCCGAACCTCATGGGACATTTTCCCCTTTCTCAGGTTATCATTCAGTTGCATATTTAACTACGATGAGGGTCGAAGGAATTGAGTCTCCCAATCGGGGAGCAACGACGATTCGAATCGCTTAGCAATCCAGCTGGAGTTCCTAACCACCCGACATATGTAGAACCAAATCTTGCATATATCAACCCAAATCAAGCTCTCCCCAAATTTGACCAGGTTCGCGGCACCCGAGAGCACAGTACTCCACCATCCTACAGCCGATCTAGATGTTTTCCGGTCATCTCAGATCCGTAAGGTGGGTACACACTACTCTCGCCATCTTTCCACTCCCAGTGCGCGAGTAGCTGTTCGCGTCGAGGGATCACAAGACCGGGCTTACCGAGGGCAAGTGGCTAGTACTATAAATTCTCAACCCAGCAGGCCATCAACGGAACGGTCCTTAATCAACACAGTCGGAGACACTACTTTAAGACTCCATTCTTAGAGCAAGTCCACCGACCGGTCTCAAATTGAAACATCATTGATCGTAAGTGTATCCCACAACAACCCTTCAAACTTTCTTGTTTAAAAACCTATCTAGTAGCAGGGCTAAGCATCGCTACGCAGTTTTAAAATAAAACAGGTGTCAAGGACAGGATACAGATATCAAGGTAGTAAATGCAGCAAGTAGGTTAACCCAATTCTCAACTATCTAATGCAGCATTTTCAATTCATAAGTGACAAAAGATTTAAAACATCCAAGGAGGGGTTAATGCATCTGGGGCTTGCCTTGGTTGCAGGGCAGAGAGGGACCCTCGGAGACTTCCCAAGTCTCGGATCCGACTTCCTCGAACGGAGCACCAACCTCGGGGTTCGGTTCAACGGGCGCTCCTTCGGTCACGGACACTATACGCAAAATGATGAATGCTCATGATATGCGTATGACAAATATGCAAGAAGGACCAAATCGAGTACAACTCGCCTTCTTGATGCAATACAGAATTATCGCTAAATAAAGTTGCTTAATAACTTAATGATTTTACCCAAGAGGTTGCATCTGTAAACTAAGACTTTATTTTAATTCATACTTATCTTAATTTAGTTAATTATTAATCCTAATTACCTTAATTAACTCTTAACTAATTACTAATGACAGTAATTAAGCATTAAGGCTAAAAAATAATTAAATGCCAAAGGTCATTAGGGTTAATGACCTCAGGTCATCACACAATCCAAAATCACTCAACCCTAATTATGAGGATCTAAATAATCACTATTTAATTATTTTGGAATTATTATTTAAGTGCTAAATAAGGGTTTATTAATATTTTAAACCAACATTATCCAAATGCCACCAAATTTTGTGTGGAGCCAGGGAATAATATTCAGAGGCATCTCATAATTTTTGGTGATTTTTGGACATACTAATAAATTATTAAAATTCATCAAAGCCTTATTTGGTAATTAAAAGAGCCAATTTTCATATCCTGGCAAATTAACAGAAAACAGAGCCTAATATTTTTCTTGGGTTCTAACTATTTCAGGGAATTTATACAAAAATTTTCATCATTTTTGGATCACTACAAAATTTATAACATAAATTCAAACATCAAGCAATTTTAATCAAAAAGGAAAAAGAAAAAAAAACAGCGCAGCGGGCGGCCTGGAAACTGGGCCGCAGGCCGGCCCACACGCGCTCGGCCTGCACCCGCGCTGCGCGCGCTCGCGCCCTCGCCTCCCCTCAGGACGTCGCTGACAGCGGGCCCTCGCTGTCAGCTCCGTCTTCAACCTCCGGCCGGCCGAATCGATGGCGCGACCGAGCCATCCGTGCCTCCTCTGCTTCTCGTGACCTGCTGGTCGCGTTCTCCCTTCCAAGGCGCACCTCTGGATACCCTTCTCACCCCCTTTCTCCTCCCCTAACCCCCGCGACCACGGACACGGCGGACGGCCGCCTCGGCCGGGCAAACACCGGCCACTACGCTTGAGTAGAGCGCGAAGAGAGTAGCGCAAAAGCGACAGAGGCTCACCACGACTTCAACCGAGCAACAAACAGCCGCGGAGAGGCTTTGAGCGATGCTGGCCACGGTGGGATGCTTGCGGCGGCGCTTTGGCCGGAGCTGGAGAAGAGCGGCTCGGGAAAGGGCTCTGGTGGGTTAGTGCTTGCGCTTGGGGGCGCAACCGGTGGCGGAGCTCAAGGCGGAGTCGCTGGGGTGCTCAAATCGCGTGGAAAGGCAACGGAGAGGACGAATTTTGGCGGCGGATGGTGGTGGTCGGCGGTGAGGTTCAAAGGAAGAAAAAGAAGCACTCCGGCCGTCCGAGGCTTTATCCAAGCGGCGGAACAGGGGATGTGGATGAGGCCGTCCGCGCGAAGCACAGCAGCAAGCAGCTGCGTGGCCAGCTGCGTGGCGTCGCGCGCGGAGGCGGCTCTGCCGCGGCGGCAGAGCACCCCCCCTTGCCAAACACTGTAGCAGGCCACATCCATACAGTTTGTCTTTTTGCGAAATCCGACCAAAATTTGAACTAAAGTCAAATTTCCACCAAAACAAAAGTTGTGCCAAATTTTGTAAGCTACAAATCATATTTTGGTGTCCCAAGCTGATTCCCAATGGAAAAAGGGTAATTTTGCCAAACAGTTTGAAAATCAAACTCAATTCAAAAGAAATTCAAATTTTGGAATTGGAGCAAATCAGGATTTCCAAAAATTACTTTTGATTTTGCATAACAACTTGAAAAACTCCCAACATGAAAGTTGCTCAACTTTTTGTGCTCTACAACTTTCATGTTGACCACTTTTCAAAATTCCAAATGTATTTTGAATTGGGGGTTTAAGTTGGAAAAGGGGACACTTTCTGGAAATCTGTATTTTCAAAATTACTTTGAATTTTGTATTGAAACTTCAAAAACTCAAAACACCAAAGTTGTACATCTTGCCAAGAGCTACAACTTTGCTTTTGAACTCAACCTCAAATTTTGCTTAGTTTTTGACTTATGAAAAAGGGGACAAATCTAGGATCCAGAATTCAGGGTTTTCCCCCCCTTAGCTTTTCGGAAAAATTCCACCCTAGGGTTTTTAGCAACCACACAAGCATCAACATCCCACAAAAACACACTCTACCTCCCTAAGCTCAAGCAACAAAAAAAATAAACTTGTTTTAAGTTGATGCATACTAATGTGCTTTAACAAATATGATTTGCAATGCTCATGATGACATGATCCATTTTTAGTAACCGTAACATCAGGGATGTTACAGCCCTTCCCCCTTAAAGAAATCTCGTCCCGAGATTTAAAACCTTAGGGTAAGTAATGGAAAAGGAAATTTGTCAAAACTCTTTCATCTTCAACTTTTCCATAAGGCAAGGAGTTGGGGAAAATACTTCATTATAAGCATATATGTACATTAAGTACATGGCTTTGGCGACTCTTTTCCTTCACTAGAGTACACTCTCTGGTTATCATATATTGTCCTGAAGAGAAGCATGGAATTCAGGAAAATTCTCTAGCAAGTAATCTTCAGATTCCCAGGTGGCTTCTTCTTCAGAGTGCTGGCTCCATTGTACCTTATACCATTTGGTGGTTGTCCTTCGAGTAACCCTATCTTTTTGATCCAGTACTCGGATAGGGTATTCCGAATAAGTTAGATCTGGTTCAAGCTTTACATCTTCAATATCTTGAACTCGGTCTGGTACCCGAAGACACTTTTTCAGTTGAGACACATGGAACACATTATGCACCCCGGATAATCGTTCGGGCAGTTTAAGGCGGTAAGCGACCTGTCCACATCGGTCAATAATTGGAAATGGACCAATGTAACGAGGCGCTAACTTGCCTTTAACACCAAAACGATTTACTCCTTTCATTGGGGATACTTTCAAATACACATGATCACCTTTGGCGAACTTTAATGGTCGACGTCTTTTATCAGCGTAACTTTTCTGTCGGGACTGAGCAACTTTCAAGTTATTTTGGATTTGTTTCACTTTGTTCTTAGTCTCTTTCACTAAGTCAACTCCGAAGAACCATCTTTCTCCAGGTTCCGACCAGTGTAACGGAGTTCGACATCGGCGACCATACAGTGCCTCAAAGGGAGCCATTTTGATACTCTCTTGATAGCTATTATTGTAGGAAAATTCTGCTAGAGGCAAGCAGTCATCCCACTTATCTGGAAAATTCAGGGCACAAGATCTTAATAGATCTTCTAGGGTTTGATTCACCCTTTCAGTTTGCCCACCAGTTTGAGGGTGGTAGGCTGTGTTGTATAAAAGCTTAGTGCCCAGGGACTCATGCAAACATTTCCAGAACTGGGAGACAAATTGTGTGCCTCTATCTGACACTATTGTCTTTGGCACCCCATGCAGACTTAGGATACGGTCGAAATAAATCTTAGCATAGGTGGAGGCAGGATACAATAGCTTTACCGGCAGAAAATGTGCTGTTTTGGTGAGACGATCTACTATGACCCAAATGGAATCAAAGCCCTTGGCCGTCTTGGGCAATCCTACTATGAAATCCATACTTATGTCATCCCATTTCCATGCGGGGATAGGCAAAGGTTGCAACTCCCCAGCGGATTTGAGATGAATGGCTTTGACCTTTCGACAGGTGTCACATTGGGCCACATAGCGAGCTATTTCTATCTTCATTTTTGTCCACCAAAACCTTTGCTTCAGGTCCTGATACATCTTATTGCTTCCCGGATGAATGGAATACCTCGTGGTATGAGCTTCTTCCAGGATTTGCTGACGTAGCTCAGGTACCTTTGGAACTACTAACCGGTTCTTGAACCAGATTACTCCCGCACCATCCACCTTAAAGTCTGTGGGTGCTCTATTAGAAATCTTCTCTTTAAGATGTCTCATGCCTTTGTTTTCTTCTTGTGCCTTTATGATTTGAGCTTCGAGATTGAAATCGATCTTTAGATTGGAAAGGCTTCCTTGGGAAATCATTTCTATTCCCAAGTTCTCTAGCTCTTGGCACAAGGTTATATCCCTAGGCGTCACTGTTAAGCAATTACAGTGAGCCTTACGACTGAGGGCATCCGCTACTACATTTGCCTTGCCAGGGTGATAATGCACCTCAAGGTCGTAATCTTTAATTAGTTCTAGCCACCTTCGCTGGCGCATATTGAGCTCAGCTTGAGTAAAGATATACTTCAAGCTTTTGTGATCTGTATATAAATGACATGTGTTCCCCAACAAATAATGACGCCAGATCTTTAATGCATGTACCACGGCGGCTAGTTCAAGATCATGGGTCGGGTAATTCTCTTCATGGGGTTTGAGTTGTCTGGAAGCATATGCAATTACGCGACCCTCCTGCATCAGCACACAGCCTAACCCGATCCCTGATGCGTCACAATATACATCAAAGGGTTTTTCAATATCTGGCTGGGCTAAGACAGGTGCAGTTGTCAACAACCTTTTCAGAGTCTGAAAGGCTTGCTCACATTGGGGTGACCAAACAAATTTTGTTTGACTTTTGAGCAAGGTTGTGATTGGTTTGGCGACTCTGGAAAAGTCTAGGATAAAACGACGGTAATATCCCGCCATGCCCAGAAAACTACGGACCTCATGTACCGTAGTCGGGGGTTTCCAATTCAACACATCTTCTACCTTGCCTGGGTCTACAGCGACTCCTTCCGCTGATAATACATGACCCAGGAAATGAACTCTGTCCAACCAGAACTCACATTTGCTGAACTTGGCATATAGTTGATGCTCCCTGAGACGGGTCAGCACAACTCTCAAGTGTTCAGCATGTTCTCTCTTAGTCTTGGAGTAAATCAAAATGTCGTCAATAAAGACAACAACAAATTTATCTAGTTCTGGCATGAAGACAGAGTTCATCAGGTACATGAAATGGGCCGGTGCGTTAGTCAACCCAAAAGACATCACCAAGTATTCATACAGCCCGTAACGGGTTGTGAAAGCGGTCTTGGGCACATCTTCCGGCCTAATTTTAATTTGGTGGTACCCTGATCTCAAATCAATTTTTGAGAACACTTTGGCCCCAGCTAGCTGGTCAAACAATAAGTCAATGCGGGGCAATGGGTACTTGTTCTTAATCGTTACCTCATTTAGAGGACGATAGTCGACACACAGCCTTAATGTCTGATCTTTCTTTTTCACAAACAAGGCTGGGCAACCCCATGGAGAAGAACTGGGCTGAATAAAACCCTTCTGCAACAACTCTTGTAATTGGGTTTTTAATTCGGCCAGCTCTTTCGGTGCCATTCTGTAGGCCCTTCGAGATATTGGGGCCGTTCCTGGTTTCAATTCTATACTGAATTGTACATCCCGGTCCGGAGGCAGACCTGGTAAGTCTTCAGGAAATACATCCGGAAAATCTCGAACTACCGGAATATCTTTGACTTCAGACATACTAGCGGCATGAACTTGCCCAATTGTCCGTTTGGGAGTAACTAACTGAATTAGCAAATAAGAATTCTCATTGGGCAATGGGATTTTAATGGTTCGATGCAAAGTGTCTAGCACAACCCCTCGTTGCGCCATCCAGTTCATGCCCAAGATGACATCAATTTCTTGGTCCTTAAGAACAATCATGCTAGTAGGAAAATTGTGCCCACCAAATTCGATGGGTACTTGGTGAACCATTTCTTTAGACATCAGCCGTCCTCCTGGCGACTGTATATAAAAATGATCTTGTGTTTCCCCAATGGGTATGCCATGCTTTAACACAAAGGTGCGATTGATGAATGTATGGGATGCACCAGAATCAAAGAGCATTAAAGCAGGATGCTTCGCAACAGGAAACGTACCCATCATCACTGGTTCACCCTCTGGAATTGTCTCCACTTCAGTATGGAAGACTTGCCCTGTCTTCTTTACCGGTCTACCTTTCTATACCTGTTGCCCCTTTTGAACCCCAGTTCTGAACTGACTCGGTTGGGGTTGGCCCATAGGTGGCCTTGGAAAGGTAGGGTTGGTTTGGCGGGGAAAAGGGCACTCTTTAGAGAAATGCCCAGGTTTACCACAATTGAAGCAAGGGTAATTGTGGCTGGGCGGAGCAGTAGGGCGAACACCCGGGGCGTTCGGCTGGCGTGGTGCAAAAGCGATGGCAGTAGGTCGAGAATATACCTGCTGCCCGGGTCTGTACTGTGGAGGGGAGAAAGGACCACGATAAGGTGACGGCGCTTGGAAACGTCCGTGGCCCTGTGGATGATAAATGATCCTCTGGCGCTTTTGACCGCGACCAGAGAAAGAAGAGGAAGCAGCCTTCTTCTTGGCTTCCTTATGTTTCCTATTCTTTTCCTCTGAGGCGATAGCAATATTTACCGCCTCATAGAAAGTAGCATTTTGGCAAGTGGTCATCATGGTCTGAAGTTTAGTATTTAGACCACGCATGAAACAGGCTTTCCTCTTTCTGTCAGTGTTCACATGATCCGTGGCATATTGAGAAAGATGATTAAACCTTGCCACGTATTCCATAACACTTTTATCGCCTTGCTGCAAGGCGAGAAACTCTTCGGCCTTCATGGCCATGAGCCCTTCGGGGATGTAGTGGGCGCGGAACGCGTCCCTAAACTCGGTCCAGGTAACTTGGTGTCCGGGAGCTTGAATAGCTAAGAAGTTCTCCCACTAGGCACCTGCAGCTCCCCGAAGCTGCTGAGTTGCAAATAGGGGTTTCTGAGTTTCTGAACACTGAATCAAACTAAACTTATGCTCCATGGTTCGGAGCCAGTCATCCGCTTCTAAAGGCTCATCGGCCTTAGTGAACACCGGGGGCCTGGTCTCGGTAAAGTCCACATACCGAGTCTCTCCGTCCCCGTTGCGCGGTGCCCTGAAGTTTGGAGCAGGGTGTGGTTGACGCTGTGCTAGCTCGCGCAGCAAGCGAGCATTGTCAGTAGTGGCACTTAACAAAACAGCAATGGCGTCAGCCAAAGAAGGTGGAGCAGGTGGAGGGTTGGGGATATCATCCCCTCCCTGGGATGTCCCAGCTCCATCAGATCCGCGAGTACGCATCGGCATCTGTTACAAGAATCGTAGATACCTGTTACCACGTAAAATTCATAACACAGAACATATCTTACATTCTTTCATTCACTTATTAAACATTAGTTCGACACACCAAGAGTAAACAGGTTCAACTTCTCAAACCGAAAGAAAACTTATATTACAAACCCGGACCCCACTACGGCAAGCTAGGATTCCTACCACGACGTTGCCCTCGGTTTCACCGAACTAATCGGTGTGGCCAGAGCTGTAGCCCGGGTCGTCATTGCCATCATCCTGATTACCCCCTGGGTTGTGGTCATCGGGGTCGGACTCCTCTTCATCACTGAGGCCTGGATCGGGTTCTCCATCGTCTGCCAACTCGCCATCCGTATCCATTTCTCCTTCGCCGGGAGGTGGGTGGAGTTGATGATACAGATCAAATGCAATATCACGATATTGCATAGCCAGGTCATTGACTGTATCTAAGTGATGTGCCAGCTCCAGTTTCTCCAGCTGGAGCTGGTCCTCTCGTTGCCACGCGACATCCCGTTGTGCAGTGACCGTGGCCGCCATCTTCACATACAAATCCTTAAGATACCTTGCCTTGCCCAACTTTGCGTTCATCCTAGTTAGCTCATGCCTATGGGTGCTCCTAGCTTCTTCCTCTCGGGCAATGGCTGCATTCCGCTCCTCCACCATCCGGGACAACATAGCTTCACAGTTTTCTGTAGCTTGTCTTTCTTTGGCCAGTTGAGCTTTAAGTTTGCCAATCTCCATAACATTGTACATTCTCTCTCTCATCACCTCAGTCAACTCGGCGGACAACCTGTCCACCTCCTGCTGAGGCGGTGAACGGCTACTACTGGCTTGATCACTGCGTGGAGCTAGCTGATGTCGGGGAACTCCTTTTGGACCGGTCCGCTTACGCGGGGTCTGCTTCTGACGAGCCATCCTGTAGAGGGTAAGTTTAGATTAGTAAGAGAGACCTTAAAGGTTAGCAAGAATAGGATTGATTCTATTCACCCAACCCAACAAGGAGGAAGGAACTTAACCAGTTAATACATCATGATGCATGCACGAACTTACGATTCCTACTAACAATTCGTAGCAATATTACCTTAAATTTTTTTTACAACATAGGGCAATACTTTAGGTTGCTCCTCCATACCACTTCAAAAATTCTAAGAAAGCCTATAGACAGGGGTAGATTAGGACTAAGCACTTGGACTCAAAATAGGCAGGTTCATAGTAGTAGATCCAAACGAATTTTTTTGAAATTTTTTTTCAATAGATACAGCAGTCATCTTAGCAACGAATGCTCCGATACCAGCTGTGGCAGAACCCCCTAAGTGTTTGGGCCCACCGGCACCTGCCATTGTCCTAAGGACCTCTGACGGTGATGCCGGGAGTCCTCCCACTTTAGAAGTCCGATGAGCATTGCTGGGCGCTCATTCCACTGCTACCTGTGGCGTACCAAGCTGGCTCGTCCTGACCACTGGTAATGGTCAAACAACGAGAACTGTTTCTTCTCGCCCTTATAGGATAGCAAGTGGCCACCTTAACACCAGGATCATTCGTTGCGAAGATAAAGCAGTAACTCAACGACATAAGACCAAAATAATATTTCAGAGTGAAACAGCGGAAGTATTACATAACTTAATTTACAAAAGGAGTTCTTCCAAATAATAGAGTGTTATTACAAGCCTGGTCCAGCGGAGCAACTGAAACTTTAGTATAGACAGAACAAATTTACAGACCCTGCCCATGGGTCACGCTCACTCTTCTTCGTCGTCAACCTCGACGACGGTCACACAACAGGGTCCGAAACAAGTCGGCTCCTGTGCTTCACCTGCAACAGGGGTATTGAAACCCTGAGTACGGGAGTACTCAACAAGACTTACCCGATGGGAAAAGAGGAGAACTTAGGGATGCAGGCTTAGGGTAGACAAGGGGTGGCTGAGCAAGGAGCCAAAGTGTTTTGCGTAAAAAGCTTACTAGTAGTGCATCCTTATTTTCAAGTTTTACCCCCGAATTCCTCCCTCGCAGAGGCCGAGGAGTTCGAGGACAGTCTAACTGGTTGTTCCCCACAGACGAATCCGTGAGTTCCTAGTCCTATCATAAAGTATTATTTATCGATGGCCATAGCTTCATGTCGCTATGAGTCCGGGAATTGGGATCCGAACCTCATGGGACATTTTCCCCTTTCTCATGTTATCATTCAGTTGCATATTTAACTACGATGAGGGTCGAAGGAATTGAGTCTCCCAATCGGGGAGCAACGACGATTCGAATCGCTTAGCAATCCAGCTGGAGTTCCTAACCACCCGACATATGTAGAACCAAATCTTGCATATATCAACCCAAATCAAGCTCTCCCCAAATTTGACCAGGTTCGCGGCACCCGAGAGCACAGTACTCCACCATCCTACAGCCGATCTAGATGTTTTCCGGTCATCTCAGATCCGTAAGGTGGGTACACACTACTCTCGCCATCTTTCCACTCCCAGTGCGCGAGTAGCTGTTCGCGTCGAGGGATCACAAGACCGGGCTTACCGAGGGCAAGTGGCTAGTACTATAAATTCTCAACCCAGCAGGCCATCAACGGAACGGTCCTTAATCAACACAGTCGGAGACACTACTTTAAGACTCCATTCTTAGAGCAAGTCCACCGACCGGTCTCAAATTGAAACATCATTGATCGTAAGTGTATCCCACAACAACCCTTCAAACTTTCTTGTTTAAAAACCTATCTAGTAGCAGGGCTAAGCATCGCTACGCAGTTTTAAAATAAAACAGGTGTCAAGGACAGGATACAGATATCAAGGTAGTAAATGCAGCAAGTAGGTTAACCCAATTCTCAACTATCTAATGCAGCATTTTCAATTCATAAGTGACAAAAGATTTAAAACATCCAAGGAGGGGTTAATGCATCCGGGGCTTGCCTTGGTTGCAGGGCAGAGAGGGACCCTCGGAGACTTCCCAAGTCTCGGATCCGACTTCCTCGAACGGAGCACCGACCTCGGGGTTCGGTTCAACGGGCGCTCCTTCGGTCACGGACACTATACGCAAAATGATGAATGCTCATGATATGCGTATGACAAATATGCAAGAAGGACCAAATCGAGTACAACTCGCCTTCTTGATGCAATACAGAATTATCGCTAAATAAAGTTGCTTAATAACTTAATGATTTTACCCAAGAGGTTGCATCTGTAAACTAAGACTTTATTTTAATTCATACTTATCTTAATTTAGTTAATTATTAATCCTAATTACCTTAATTAACTCTTAACTAATTACTAATGACAGTAATTAAGCATTAAGGCTAAACAATAATTAAATGCCAAAGGTCATTAGGGTTAATGACCTCAGGTCATCACACAATCCAAAATCACTCAACCCTAATTATGAGGATCTAAATAATCACTATTTAATTATTTTGGAATTATTATTTAAGTGCTAAATAAGGGTTTATTAATATTTTAAACCAACATTATCCAAATGCCACCAAATTTTGTGTGGAGCCAGGGAATAATATTCAGAGGCATCTCACAATTTTTGGTGATTTTTGGACATACTAATAAATTATTAAAATTCATCAAAGCCTTATTTGGTAATTAAAAGAGCCAATTTTCATATCCTGGCAAATTAACATAAAACAGAGCCTAATATTTTTCTTGGGTTCTAACTATTTCAGGGAATTTATACAAAAATTTTCATCATTTTTGGATCACTACAAAATTTATAACATAAATTCAAACATCAAGCAATTTTAATCAAAAAGGAAAAAGAAAAAAAAACAGCGCAGCGGGCGGCCTGGAAACTGGGCCGCAGGCCGGCCCACACGCGCTCGGCCTGCACCCGCGCTGTGCGCGCTCGCGCCCTCGCCTCCCCTCAGGACGTCGCTGACAGCGGGCCCTCGCTGTCAGCTCCGTCTTCAACCTCCGGCCGGCCGAATCGATGGCGCGACCGAGCCATCCGTGCCTCCTCTGCTTCTCGTGACCTGCTGGTCGCGTTCTCCCTTCCAAGGCGCACCTCTGGATACCCTTCTCACCCCCTTTCTCCTCCCCTAACCCCCGCGACCACGGACACGGCGGACGGCCGCCTCGGCCGGGCAAACACCGGCCACTACGCTTGAGTAGAGCGCGAAGAGAGTAGCGCAAAAGCGACAGAGGCTCACCACGACTTCAACCGAGCAACAAACAGCCGCGGAGAGGCTTTGAGCGATGCTGGCCACGGTGGGATGCTTGCGGCGGCGCTTTGGCCGGAGCTGGAGAAGAGCGGCTCGGGAAAGGGCTCTGGTGGGTTAGTGCTTGCGCTTGGGGGCGCAACCGGTGGCGGAGCTCAAGGCGGAGTCGCTGGGGTGCTCAAATCGCGTGGAAAGGCAACGGAGAGGACGAATTTTGGCGGCGGATGGTGGTGGTCGGCGGTGAGGTTCAAAGGAAGAAAAAGAAGCACTCCGGCCGTCCGAGGCTTTATCCAAGCGGCGGAACAGGGGATGTGGATGAGGCCGTCCGCGCGAAGCACAGCAGCAAGCAGCTGCGTGGCCAGCTGCGTGGCGTCGCGCGCGGAGGCGGCTCTGCCGCGGCGGCAGAGCACCCCCCCTGCCAAACACTGTAGCAGGCCACATCCATACAGTTTGTCTTTTTGCGAAATCCGACCAAAATTTGAACTAAAGTCAAATTTCCACCAAAACAAAAGTTGTGCCAAATTTTGTAAGCTACAAATCATATTTAGGTGTCCCAAGCTGATTCCCAATGGAAAAAGGGTAATTTTGCCAAACAGTTTGAAAATCAAACTCAATTCAAAAGAAATTCAAATTTTTGAATTGGAGCAAATCAGGATTTCCAAAAATTACTTTTGATTTTGCATAACAACTTGAAAAACTCCCAACATGAAAGTTGCTCAACTTTTTGTGCTCTACAACTTTCATGTTGACCACTTTTCAAAATTCCAAATGTATTTTGAATTGGGGGTTTAAGTTGGAAAAGGGGACACTTTCTGGAAATCTGTATTTTCAAAATTACTTTGAATTTTGTATTGAAACTTCAAAAACTCAAAACACCAAAGTTGTACATCTTGCCAAGAGCTACAACTTTGCTTTTGAACTCAACCTCAAATTTTGCTTAGTTTTTGACTTATGAAAAAGGGGACAAATCTAGGATCCAGAATTCAGGGTTTTCCCCCCCTTAGCTTTTCGGAAAAATTCCACCCTAGGGTTTTTAGCAACCACACAAGCATCAACATCCCACAAAAACACACTCTACCTCCCTAAGCTCAAGCAACAAAAAAAATAAACTTGTTTTAAGTTGATGCATACTAATGTGCTTTAACAAATATGATTTGCAATGCTCATGATGACATGATCCATTTTTAGTAACCGTAACATCAGGGATGTTACAAGAATACATCGAGCTTAAGTCGACGAATTCCTAAGAACTCGTAGTAAAAAGGAAAATATGACGAAGTCATCGAAAAAGTAGGTACTGGAATATGAGTAAAAACTTGTGTTTGATTGATTGATCGATTGTTCATTACAAGGCCCTAGGGTCTACATTTATACCCTGCTCAAAGAGCTACAATCAGACATGACTAGGACTCAAATTCCAAACTAAATGGAATCCGTATACAAAACAAATTTAAATAACTAAGGAAAACATAAAACTATCCCCTTGTAACCGACCGGGCCATCGCCACAGATCAATTGGCAATCTCCATGCTTTCCTTCAGAACCATCGGCAGACCCCCTATTATGGCCATCGGCAAACACTAATACTGATCATTGGCACAAACACGTCACCACCTCTGGACTTAGTCATATTCAATTGTCTCTTCATCAGCAATCACCTCCATCGGCAACTTCCCTGCAGACTTGTTACCGTTGCTCCATCTGCCGATCTATACTTTGCTGATCCCTGGGTACGTGTCTAAAAATAGTGTCATCAATATTGTTCTTATTCAATTCTACCATCTTTCCTATTTACACCTACCTATCTAACTAGGTTAAGTTAGAGCGTAGATCAGTTCTCCCGTTTCCCTGTGGATACGATAAAACCTTTAACCGAGTAAAAGCTACAACGGTATCTGTCGGTGTTTTCCCCCCGGGGGGTCACACCAATGAGTAAATTTGTATGCGTGCTCCCTTTCCCAGATGGTGATGCAAGAAGGCACAAAGATTTATCCTGGTTCGGGCCAGAGAATGCCCTACGTCCAGCGGGGGAGGGAAGTTTGTATTATCTTGCACCGAAGTGCTTGTACAGGGGCGAATACAAGCGTGGTATGAAGTGTGTAAGTTCTACTGCGTATGACCGTGGTGTTGCCTGTCTATCTATTCCCGGATCCTTCCTTTTATAGCTCCAAGGAGAGACCCAGGGTACATGTATAGGTGTCAGAGTAGGGGTCGATAGAAGCATGGAGCGCTGACCTACTCGAGGCTTCCGTACCGGCGTAGCCTCGAGCCGTCCCATCTCGGTAGGCTGGTAATGATTACGCGTGCCCCTGCATCCTGCTCTGCGCGCCGTCTGGGGCTGGTTCAACGGTCGCGCGCTTGTACGTCATGGCGGCAGATCCGGCGGGGTGGTTGTGGGTTGTCAGTCGACGCCTGGCTTGTCCCCAGGAAGGAACTACGTCCGGTCGAGGGTCGGACGCCGTGTAATGCCCTGATATCCAGAGCGCTGACCTTGGTTGTCTCGAGGGGGTTCCGATTAGATGGCCCGTCCTTGTTTCCCGCGTCCTGACACGCCCTGGGTCGTTTGGTGGGGAAGGCTGCAAAAAGAACGATGGGACGGGTGCCTGTTATCACGTCTCCCGTGACCAGTGTGTTAGGTGGGAATGCGGCGGGCGCATTAAATATCCTGGCTCTCGTGCGCGCGTCAGGCGACGGACAGTGTCCTTGCGCTCGACGCTCCTCGATTCGCTCGGGCCTGTTTCCGTATTCGACGATAGCTGGCGCTCGACCCTTGATCGATTCGCTCGACGCCATTTCCGTCTTCGAGGCTGCGGTCGTCGGTGGCTGTGCATATGTATGACCAGAGCGTCGAGTCGAGGGCCTCGACCTGCGTACAGATAATCTCGTTATGTGCATCGGTGAGGGTACCCCTTACTGATACCCTCGACAGTAGCCCCCGAGTCTCCATTCGAGCGCTAGCGCTCGAGTGGAGACTGTATTCTTGGGTCGAGTTTCTGTGGGGACGCGCGCGCGACCCCGCGGCGGTAGCCCCCGAGCCCTTGAAGGAGTTTTTGACTCCTTCGAGGGTTATATTGCCTAGCTCGCAGAGACGCTATCGACACCTGTGGTGGTAGGTTCTGATCGGCTCGTTTTGCGTGGGGGTTTCGACGTACTCTCGAGAGAGCGAGCGTCTCCCCCCAGATTGAGTTCCTAGAGGGTAGTCCAAGTGAGAACCTGTGCCCCTTTCGACGGGGTCAGCTGTAGCCCGGAGGCATTCTCATGAAGCAAGGTCAACGTGGTCAAGGATACTGGTCTCATTCGATAGAGTCCAACGGCTCGAAGCCTCCCGTCGGGGGAAATCCTCTCGACTATCTCGACCCTACCTTGGACATCGCCAGCGAGACTTCAAGGCGGGCCTCGATCTCTGACTGCTCGCTGGGGATCCCTGACTCTGGCGCTCGAGATCGGTTGTCGAACCCTTTCGGTGGGCCAGCCTGCGACCTCTTGAGGCTTTCGCGGATACGCCCCTTGGCTTACAAGGGAAGGAAGAGGCCGTGGCGGTTCACCTTTCTGCCCGTTGGGCGTGCCTTTTCAGGCGGGTGACGTTACGACACTGCGTCGGCGTGGAATTCGGAGCGTCCCGTCTGTGAAGAGGGGAAGGACTGTTAGATGGTGCATTTATGGGGGGAGTTACCTTATTTCTCGGATCTGTCCGTTGGCGGACTGCTGCCTATAAATACGCCGTGGTAGCGCCGCCGCTCTTTCTTCTTCCTTCCGCCTTCTTGCCTTCATCCTTTCGCTGCCTTAGCTCTCTCGTTGCCTTACGCACGCGTGCACCCCCTCGAGCGGTAGCGAATCCACCGTCCTTCCAATCAAGATGCCTGTGACACTCGTCGCCGCCGACGACTGGCGCCCGTCGTCGATGACGGAGCGCCAGTTGCTAGAGCTTGAGAGTGAGGGACTCTTGCGCCGCCGCACCTCGCTGTCGTCGCCAGAGTGGATCGCGCCGTCGGCGGGCCACAGGGAGCCCCAGCCGCCTTAGGGCTACGTGGTGTCATTCGCCAAGTTCCACCGCCACGGCCTGGGCGCTCCCCCGAGCTGCTTCATGTGGGCCCTCTGCTTCCACTATGGGGTGGAGCTCCAGCACTTCTCCCCGAACGCCATCACCGTCGCGGCGGTCTTCGCCGTGGTGTGTGAGGGCTATCTGGGGATGACGCCCCACTGGGATCAGTGGCTCCACCTCTACAGGGGCGAGCTTTTCAACGCCCCCACCGGAACCACTGGCGTGAGGAAGCACGTGCGGGCCGGGTGCCTCAACCTGGTGCTGAAGACGAAGAAGACGGAGAGGCCACGTGAGTATATCCCGGTGGGGCTGTCGTCGAACCACGCTGGGTGGGACTCCCAGTGGTTCTACTTGAGGAACGACGACGGTCTCTTCCCCGCTTACACGGGCCATCTGATTACAGAGCGCCCGGACAACTGGACATACGGCATCGTCCAAGAGCACAGTCGCGGCTCGACCCCCTCCTCGACGCCATGAGTAAGCTGCGCCTGGAGGGCCTGTCCGCCGCTCTCGTCCTCTCGGCCGTCCATCGTCGAAGGGTCCTCCCTTTGATGTCTCGGCCATTGAGGATGGACGAGATGGGGCTGGGCGTCTCGTCCCGAGATCTCGAGGCTTGCCGGATGTCCAACGTGGCTCTAGCGGATGATGAGATCGCTGCCTGGGTTAGGGCGGCCATCGCCGGTGACTTTAAGTCGAAGCACGTCAACGGCTTCCCTATGAGGCCCGACGAAGGCTCGGTCGACCTGGTATGTTCTTTTCTCGCACATAGCTCCGATTCTAGATTTTCCTCGATCCTTTTTTAAACCTTCCTTTATTCTGGTAGGGACGTATTGATGTCCGGTCCTCGAGGCCCCCTGTGAAGGAGGACGAGGTCGATCGTGACAGACGGCGCCAATCCGCCGGAAAGCTGAAGTCCGCCAAAGACTCTGCAAAGAAAGGGGAGAAAAATAAGAATCTCGACCGCCAAGCATTAGATGCGCATCGAGCTTAATCCAGGCAGAGGGGGGAGCCTCAGGAAGAATCCCCCAGCGAAGACGATGATGACGACGAGGACAGCGACGATTCCGAGGGGATGGCGTCTCGTCTTGACCGGATCCTCGAGGGTCCACCTCGAGGTGATGTCGATGCTCCCCGGACGAAGGCTCCGACGGAGGCTCCAGGCGGATCCCACCGCCCTTGCGCCGACACCCCTCCCGCGCCCGCGGCTGGTCAGGTCGCCCCGCGCCCTCCTCCCGTGCCCAAGACGGGTGGCCATGCTAGGTCCCAGGCGACGGGTCCATTGACCCGCGGTCGTGCCGCGGCCTCCGAGAAAGGCGAGACCGTCCGCAGGAGCGCCAGTCCTGGTGTCCGTCAAGCGGAGGATGCCGGGCCAAGGCTGGCGCCTGTCTTCGAGGTGTCTGGGACCTCGACGCAGGGTGGCTTGAGGCCCACCGGTCGGGGTACCGGTAGGCGAGCTGTTCTTCCCGTAGGGTAAGCTATTTGAAATTGTGACTTTTGTCTTCCCATTCCCTCGTGTTTCCTTATATTCTGGTCTTTTCATGCTCGTTCCCCTCTTTTTAGGCTAAGGAGACGCTCGAGCAGGCCCAGCCCTCAATGGCGAAGAGGCTCAAGGCCGGAGTAGCCACTAAGGGGCCAGGTTTGTAGTTTATTTCTGGGTCTTGTGACGTTCTTATGTTGGTTATTACAGTGACCGACCTTCATTCTTCATTTCGCAGGCTCCTCCGACTATCAACCTCCGGCCGACGCTGAGAGTGCTCCGTCTCGTCCCGAGCCTACTCCGATGCCTTGATCGACGACGCGTAGGCTCCTGGAGAGAGGCTGGCCAAGCTATTTGAGCCTGAGGTGCTTCCTCCTGAGACTAGCTCAGGCGGAGGCGAGGGTGGTGAGGATCGTGCCATGGACTGAGGCCTGCGAGCCTGCATAGGGTGCCTAGGACTCCTTATATAATACTTTGTTAATCCTGTTTTTAAGTGATACAGTATCTTTTGGTAATTGTTAAATGTTTATTTGTCTTTCCGCTTGAGGTCCTTTTATTTCTCTTTGCGCCTACGTATGTGTTCCTTGTTCGATTTTTCGTAAAAGACAGCTTCGATTACCTCGAGGGTGAGGGAGTGAGTAGAGTTTCCATGGCCCGGGGGCGTAGGAGTTCTCAGGCTCGTTATCCCTCAGCCCTTAAGGGGCTCGAGGCGCCTCAACTACTCGATCATGCGAGGTTTACTAAGTAAGAGAGAAATTTTTGGCTTTTTTCGACACTTGGGGGGGGGGGTCGCCCCCCTGGTAGCCCCCGAGGGGGTGTTGACTATGATGGGTCATAGTCGGCGCCCCCTTCTAACGTCGAGATTATGACTTGTAAAGCCTTGGTACAAAAAGAAGTTGGATGCTCGAGGGAAGGACTTCATCTATTCATGCATTCGTTTACAAAGTCACGGTACAAAATATATATAGGGACATAAAGTTTTGAGCTTCTAGGGGTAGAATCGACGTAGTTGTTCGATGTTCCATGCGTTGGTGAAGACCGCCCCCTTCTCGTCCGCTAACTTGTACGTTCCTGGCTTCAAAACCTCGGCCACCACGTACGGGCCTTCCCAAGGCGGAGTCAGCTTGTGGCGTCCTTGACTGCTTTGCCGTCGTCGTAGGACAAGGTCACCCACGTTTAAGTTCCTCTTGCGTACGTTCTTGTCGTGGTAGCGTCGAAGTTTCTGCTGGTATCTGGCAAAGTTGAGGAGGGCCATGTCTCGAGCCTCCTCAAGCTGGTCGACCGCGTTTTCTTGAGTCTCCTTATTTGATTGCTCGTTGTACGCTTTGAGTCGAGGGGACCCATACTCGAGGTCTGTGGGGAGGACAGCCTCAGAGCCGTAGACCATGAAGAATGGGGTGAATTTTGTGGCCCTGCTCGGTGTTGTCCTTAAGCTCCATAGGACCGAGGAAAGCTCCTCGACCCACTTCTTGCCGAATTTCTTCAAGCGATTGTAGATCCTTGGTTTGAGTCCTTGCAAAATCATGCCGTTGGCACCCTCGACCTGGCCGTTAGTTCGAGGGTGGGCCACTGCCGACCAGTTCACACGGATGTGATGCTGATCGCAGAAGACCAAGAACTTTTTGCCGGTGAACTGAGTGCCGTTGTCGGTGATGATGACGTTGGGAATCCCAAACTGGTGGATGATGTCGGTGAAGAAAAGGACGGCTTGCTCGGAGCGGATGTTGGTGATGGGTCGAGCCTCGATCCATTTGGAGAATTTGTCGATGGCCACCAGCAAGTGGGTGTACCCTCCTTTCGCCTTTTGTAAGGGCCCAACTAAGTCGAGCCCCCACACCGCAAATGGCCATGTAATGGGGATCATCTGAAGAGCGTGGGTGGGCAAGTGCGTCTGTTTGGCATAGAACTGGCACCCATGACATGAGCGTACGAGCTCGATGGCATCTGCTACGGCCGTTAGCCAGTAGAAGCCTTGTCGAAAAGTGTTCCCTACGAGGGTCCGTGGAGTAGCATGGTGGCCACAAGCCCCCGAGTGTAGGTCCTCGAGTAGTTTCTGTCACAGAACCGACCAAATTATAAGAGTTCAAGTGTAGAAACGATCGACAAGCAATGAAGTTTCCAAACTTGAGCCCATATAATCCCGGTAGTCAATTGAAATCACGAAGGACTTCAAACCAACTTGCAACAAACCAAGATCGTAATAGTTCACCATAAACACAACGAATGTTACAAAGTCATACATTACCGTCGAAGCGGCACCACATCGGAGTCTTAAGTGGTTACAACACTTGTCCAAAGTAGCGGAAGCAAAATAGTTACACACACATTCCAAAGTTCAGTTCATAAGTTTGAGTTACTGCCAGAGTCTACACCATCCTTCCAAAAGCAACAGGTACGAAGTTGTTAGAGAACCGTGCCCAACGGTTAGTCCTCATCCCCAGCGGGATGGAGACAGGTCTTGCAGAAACCGTCATAGAACATGTCATCTGCAACAGGTGGGAATAAACCCTGAGTACGAGAATGTACTCAGCTAGACTTACCCGTCTAGTAAAACATAAAAGACACCAAGGATCATGCAAGGCTAAGATATAAAAGTAGAGCTGGTTGACTCGACATTTTTGCCAAAAGCCTTTATTAAGACTACACAATGTAAGAGCATCATATTTATTTATCATCAGCCTACCACTAGATTAGCACCTGTACTACAACACATCACCTGATTATTACAAGCAATAATAACCATATCAAGTTCATCATATGTTCTTCTTGCTATCATCATTATCTTGAACCAAGTTCATTAGTGGATGCTACGTTTGCCGCTGCTCTGTCAAGTTCTCACTAACCGGGAGAGACGGCGATTCGAATCAAATTCCTATCCAGCTGGAGGGTTATTCCTAGCACTCACCCAAGCATCCCCCGTCGGAGAGCCAACGGGTCACCTTTGGTACGACTCAGGAATCGCGGCTCCGATCAGCGCCGCACTCCTAGGGCTACCACTCTGGCAGGGAGGTCAGGAATTTTAACTCACCTGCCTTTGGGCTTACGCCAATGGTCCCCCGCACACCGCACATCCTCCGGTAGTGCGCACTTTATACTTGCCGGTCTTCCGACCTGAGTCATACTACTTGGCTTCGCGGTCGGAACGAGTTATCCGGCCAACTAAGTGTCAGGCATGCGTTCAACATGACAAGAGGACGTACAACAATCGGTCCTTAGCTGCCACAGACGGAGTTACTACAAACTTGTAAAACTCCGCCCGGCTTAAGTCAAATTAATCAGGTTCCATCCACGGTAGCACATATAGACCATCGTGATCCGACATAACCCTACATCGCGCAGGTGACAGGATATCACCCGACTTCTACCGATTTAAGCATGGCTGAGCTGCTACTCGATACTAACTCTATAACCAGGTAGTGGTAAGGTATCTGGACAAGGATTGAGTAAAATGCAGCAAAGATTTCATCACAACTCCTATACTTAATGCAGCAATAGATATGACATATCAAGTAAACTTTCCAAAATTAAAAGGGAGGCTTAGAATGCTCCGGGGCTTGCCTTTCACGAACGAGGCAGGCTTGTGACTTGGGCACTCAACCTCTTCTTCTGGCTCCTCGGGTCCGACTTGCTGGACCTCCACCTCCTGGCTGCCTTCCTGGCCTTCGGGGTTCGCTTGGAGCTCGAAGGAAACTGCCACGTCTGGTGCACCTATTGCATGCCCGGTGAATGAGAAGACGTGCATACACAAGAATGAATGCTTGATAACATAATGGATTCACTGGGCACCCATTTACAGAGTAAACTTCTAAGTTAACTTACAAGAAAACCACATGAATAAACAAACTAAACAAGTTAACTTATAACAGAAAGCACATAAACAGATCAGCTCAGTAAACAAACCATAACTACTGCTACAAAGGTCCAACACACTTAAGTGAGGACATTCTGGAAAGCTTATGAAATTGTCTACAAATCGTCTTTAAACATCACAGCAAGATTCATACCTTAAACCAGTCAATTAAACAAAATTCCAGGTTCTGTCCCAGAAAAACAGAGAGCACCTATTTCTGGAACCTAACTTGGAACAGCCATAACCTCTAAACTACTAGGCCAAATCATCCCAAATTTAAACCACAGCTAGTTCAACAAGTTTACAACAACTTTGATTTAGATAAGATTCTCAGAAAACCAAATTATCATTAAACAAAAGTTAAATTGCTCCCTTGCTGTCCAGAACAGCCTTTAACCCTATAATTAATTATTTGATGACATAACCAAAACACAAACCATGCCAACCACATGGCTTATGAGCACAAGCATATCACAAGGTTACCAGAACATCAGATGATAACCCTCAAACATATACTTAACAAGGCATTTATTAACTAATTCTAGAAAAGAGCATAATTACAAGATATCAGTCAAGATGCTCAGAAAAATCTACAAAAATTACAGAAGCACAAGGATAGCATCAAAGTATCACCATAAAAGTTTCAGAGCAATTGCACATACCAAATTAAAGATATACATTTACCATGCAGCTAGGTGCTTATTTCATAAATTGGAAAACATGACTTGTATATTGCCAAACAACAGATTTCAGATTATTGACACGAGGAATGCCATAAACAGGTTTACTACCAAAGTAGAGCACCAGCATAAGTACCAATTATTTTATATAATTTAATCAAGGAAACAAGCCACATTTCAATCATAAATTACATATCAAAGTTGCATTAATCCAAAAATCATCAAATATTTATCATAACGTTCTAGTATCACACAGAGGCTACCATAAAAATTTCATGGCAAACTAAACAGTATAACCAGAGATATGAATTTATCCATGAATAACAAGATTAAATCCTTAATAAATATTTTCCCAGAAAACATGATTTATTTTATATTTTTATTAAAAACTAGCCATCTCAACGAATACCACAAAATTGGTTTCACAATTTTTGGATCTCAGAAACAGGAGATATGATTTTTGCAAGAAAGCCAAAAATCAGGATTTTGAATAAAAGAAAAGGAGGGAAGGAGAGTGACGCTGACAGTGGGTCCCAGCTGTCAGGTTCTTCTTCCTCACGGCCGAGGCGACTTTCGCCGGCGATTTCTCCACGACGGCGTGGTCTCCGGCCAAACCAAGGGCACCAACATGATCCCCAGATTCCAGCGACTCGATTGATCCCACTTTTCCCACGACGGAGCCACCGGAAGGGGCTCACCGTCGACGATGGCGGCTCGGCGGAGGTGCTCGGCGTTACGCCAGAGCCCTCAGGCCGGTAGAGCGCGACCTAAGACCTTCTACAGCACCAGCGAACTACGGCGGAGCTTCCTAGGTACGCGGCTTGGCTTGAAACCTCGTGGAACACGCTGGCCACGAGAGCGCTCATCTCCGGCGGAAACACGGCGGCGCTGTGCATCGTGTCCGGCGACGGAGAGCTCGGTAGAGCGTCCACCAAGTGGCGCAAACACAAGCTAGAAACCTAAGCAACCTCTAGGACCTAACCAGAGACGACGAGAGGCTTCATAGGGCTCGGCATTGGGCTCGCCGGAAAAGATGGTCATGGCGACCCGATTTGGGGGAAGAAGGGAACGACGGCTCACCGGTGGATTTCACGGCGAGGTGGTGGGTGGAGAATGGAGAGCGGGTCACGGTGGAGCTTTGGGTGAAGTTTGGTGAGCAATGGCACAGCAAGAAACGCGCGCGAGCTCGCCGGAGTTTGCTCGCGATGGAGAGCTCACGGCGGCCGCGTTTCTGGCGAGAGGGGTGAGGCAGAGAGGAAGTGGACGCGTCCACTCTGCGCGGGGCGACGCCGTGGACTTCATGCACGTGATGGGAGCTGACAAGCAGGGCCGGAAATGGCGTACGGGCGACAAATGTCGCCGTTGCTCTGCCGCCGGTCGGCCACGTCGGCGAGCTCCAAATCGATTCAGACAAAACGATGGCCGACTGACAGAGCTACTTTGACGACGATTATCTCCTAAACCAGCGCGAACCAGGAGATGATGTAGTTGATAAAGTTGGAGTACTAGCCGAGATCTACAACTTTGCCAACTGGAGCAAAAGCTAGATCGGCCTGGATTGAGAGATACAGAGTTTCCAAAATCGATCGAGCAAACTGGTTTCGTTCCAAGACTTAGAAATTTTTCTAAGTGTTGGAAACAGCCCCCAATCTGCCTTATGGGTCACTTTTGAGCTATTTGTGGTCATTTTCATGAGATGGCTATAAAACAACTTTTGTTCCTTATAAAATTTGCTACAACTTTGCTGTAGGATGTTTTGACATGCAAACATTTTATGCAACACTTTTTAAAAGCCTAAGCAAAAGAGGTTTCTAGGGCCTATTTACACAAGTATGACTTAAAGGCATATTTTGGAGAAGTGATCAACATGAACATTGTTCCCAAGGTTAAGTTAAGCCTAGATAAACTAATTACCAAAGCATAGAGCATAAACACAAGCATGGTTCACTCAAACATAAGCATAGGAAGCCTATTTAAGCAATTTAAAACACAATTTTGCAAAGAATGACATGGCTCAAGATAGATGATGATCATGATATGCTTTGGGTGGATGATGATGCTCATGCTATGCACATGATCAATGCAACCATAACACTGGGTGTTACAGCCCTCCCCGCTAACAAAAATCTCGTCCCGAGATTTGAAAGCTTACTGATTTTCGAAGAATGTTTTGTAAACTTCTCTTAAATAATCCTCCGTCTCCCAAGTAGCATCTTCTTCCCCATGGTTACTCCACAAAACCTTGTAGAACTTAACCACACGATTACGAGTCTCCCGTTCCTTGTGATCAAGAATCGCTACGGGTTTCTCCTCATACACCAGATCTAACTTCAACTTGATATCTCGAACTTCCACTCGTTCCTCCGGTACACGAAGGCACTTCTTTAATTGTGATACATGGAAGACAGGGAAAATAGCTCGAAGCGCAATAGAGAGTTGAACTTTGTACGCCACATTCCCTTTCTTTTCGAGAATCCGATAAGGTCCCACATAACGAGGTGCAAGCTTTCGCTTGACTCCGAACCTTTGTACACCCTTCATCGGAGACACCTGGATATACACATGGTCACCAACTGAAAACTCAATCGGCTTCCTTCTTTTGTCGGCATAACTTTTCTAACGAGCTTGAGCAGCTTCCAGATGTTGCTGGATGGTACGGACTTTCTGCTCTGCTTCGTTCACGAAATCGATGCCATAATACCTTCGTTCTCCGGCTTCTACCCAATTCAACGGGGTTCGACACTTTCGACCGTACAGGGCTTCAAATGGAGCCATCTTGATACTCTCCTAATAACTATTGTTGTAGGAGAACACAGCTAATGGCAACCACTTAACCGAAGAACCTTTTGAACAGAGAGCACATGCCCTCGACATGTCTTCTAGGATTTGGTTAAGACGTTCAGTTTGACCTGCTGTTTGGGGATGATAAGCAGAGCTACGGACTAAATGAGTACCAATTTGCTCATGCAGACACTCCCAAAAACGAGCAGTGAACTGCGGTCCACGATCGGATATGATAGTTCGAGGCACACCATACTGACGAACAATGTGCTCAAAATACAGTTCTGCATATTAATGTGGACGATAGTCAGTTTGAACCGGAATAAATCGAGCAACCTTGGTCAAATGATCTACAATCACCCAGATAGAGTCGTAACCCTTAACAGAAGTTGGGAGTCCACTGATGAAATCCATGCTGACTTCTTCCCATTTCCAACCAGGAATTGACAAGGGTTGAAGCAAACCAGCTTTCATGTGAACAGCCTTCACACGACAACAATAGTCACAACGAGCGACGAAAGCAGCGATCTCCTTTTTCATCTTTGTCCACCAAAACAAAGGTTTCAGATCCTGATACATCTTGCTACTACCAGGATGAATAGACAATTTGGATGATTTCGCAGCTCGCGGTCTTTAGGAACCACAAGTTGATCCTTGAACCAAAGAATTCCGTTCCCATCGACCCAGAAATGCTTTGTTTCTTCTTCCTTCATTTTCCTTTTTATATGGTGGATGCCTACATCTGTTTGCTGCAATTCGATGACTCGATTGCGAAGAGCACTCTCCAAAGAAATCTGGTTGAGCACAAGTGGATGCATAAGATGTGACAACAACGGATCTTCCACTTGGATTGAGTGACAGTGCGCCTTCCGACTCAAGGCGTCCGCCACCACGTTTGCCTTGCCCGGATGATAGTGCACTTGTAGATTATAATCTTTAATCAACTCAAGCCACCTTCGCTGCCGCATGTTCAGTTCAGGTTGAGTGAAGATATACTTGAGGCACTTATGATCGGTGTAGATATTACACAGATTACCCAGCAAATAGTGCCTCTTGATTTTCAAAGCATGAACAACTGCCACCAATTCTATGTCATGAGTAGGGTAATTGACCTCATGCTTTCGAAGTTGGCGCGAGGCATACGCGATAACGCGACCTTCCTGCATCAACACACAGCCTAAACCAATGCCTGACGAGTCACAAAAGACATCGAAGTGCTTCTCGATATCAGGCTGGGCTAGAACAGGAGCTGATGTCAGCAATGTCCTCAACTTGTGGAATGCCTCTTCACACTCAGGCGTCCACACAAACTTCTCATCCTTCTCAAGCAGCCGGGTCATAAGCTTGGATATTTTTGAGAATTCAGGAATGAATCGACGATAATATCCAGCCAGACCAAGAAAACTCCGAACCTCGTGTACCGAAGTTGGAACTTTCCAATCCAGCACTTCTTGCACCTTAGCCGGATCCACTGATATTCCTTCTTCAGATAAGACATGGCCCAAGAAAGGTACTTTCTTCAGCCAAAACTCGCATTTGCTAAACTTGGCATAAAGCTGATGTTCGCACAAACGCGACAATACTATACGCAGATGCTCTGCATGCTCCTCTTCATTGCAGGAATATACCAAGATATCATCAATGAAGACCACCACAAACTTGTCCAATTCGGGCATGAACACCGAATTCATGAGATACATGAAGTGAGCAGGTGTATTTGTAAGACCGAAGGACATGACGAGATACTCATACAACCCATACCTCGTCGAGAAAGCTGTCTTGGGCACATCTTCAGGACGGATCTTTATCTGATGGTACCCAGATCGCGAATCAATCTTGGAGAATACTTTAGCTTTAGACAACTGATCAAACAAGATATCAATGCGAGGAAGAGGGTATTTGTTCTTGATAGTCACCGCATTTAGGGGACGATAGTCCACACACATGCGCAAAGATTGATCCTTCTTCTTCACAAAGATAGCCGGACATCCCCAAGGAGACGAACTAGGACGGATAAGACCCTTCTTCAACAACTCATTCAGTTGGGTCTTAAGCTCAGCTAATTCGTTGGGTGGCATTCTATAAGGTCTTCTAGAGATAAGAGCGGTACCTGGAATCAACTCAATTTTGAACTCCACATTCCGATCTGGAGGAAGCCCGGGTAAATCATCAGGAAACACGTCCGGAAACTCACACACCACCGGAATGTCCTGAATAGCCTTAGATGTAACTGCATTTACAGTGCTACGGATTTGAATATCACGAGGGAGTTGCACTAGAAATGCCTCCTTGGTATTCGGGTCTTTCAACATCACTACACGAGTGGTGGTGTCGATAAGAACTCCGTTGCCACTCATCCACTTCATCCCCAGAATTACATCTATGCCCACACCGGGTAGGACAACCAAATCAGCAAGAAACTAACGGCCTTCCATTTCCAGAGTTGCCCCCAAAACCACTTGATTGGTGGAAATATCATTTCTCGCAGCACTAATACAATAACTGCCCTTATCAAGTGTAATTGCCTTGAGATTATGCTTAGACACAAATTCAGAACTCACAAAAGAATGCGATGCTCCTGAATCAAAAAGCACAAGCGCATCATGTTGATTGATCAGAAACTTACCAGCCGTAACTACCTCACTAGCAGGGATTGCTTCTATAGTAGTGTAGTGAACACGCCCCTGACGGACGTTCCCCTGGTTGACGTTCTTTGGCGGGTAAGGACAGTTGCTCTGCCAATGCCCGGTCTGATTGCAGTTCCAGCACGGACGGTTGGCAGGTGGAGTCTTGGCATAGTTGGGACCCGTGTTGCCCCTAGGAAGAGCAATAGAGTACCCTTGCGAAAACCCGTCTTGGCCTGATTCTTCTTCATCGGAGGGCGGTATCGCTGGTTAGGTGTTGGAGCGCGGAATGGTGGCTTGGCTGCCACTGGAGCCTTGGACTGAGATGACCCTGTCCCGGCCTCAAAAGCCCTCTTGCGAGTCTTGGTCGCAGAGTACACAGTGTTATAGTTCTCTTGAGTGAGAGCATCACTGACAAACTCATTGAAAGTTGCACACTTAGTGCGGCCCATTGTCTTCAGCAACTTGGGGCCCAAACCCCGCTTGAAACTAGCAATCTTTTTCGTCTCCGTGTTCACAAACTCAGGAGCATACCTCGACAAATGATTGAAAGCATGCAAATACTCCTTCAAAGTCTTGTTGCCCTGAGTTGTGGGGGTATAAACCCCTATACCCTTACGGCTGGACTTGGGCCAGGAGGCTTGGCCCATTACGAGACGAGTCCAAAGCTTGATCCGACAACCTGGAGTTCCGCGCAAGGAGACAAGATGTGGAGATCAAGCAGGATTCTGGTCGGTTAGAATAGGAATTGATATCGAATTATCCATGGCAATTGTAACCGACTAGGATTAGTTTCCAGATCTGTAACCCTGCCCTCCAGACTATATAAGGAGGGGCAAGGGACCCCCCTAGGACACATCATATTCTCTCAACACAAATCAATACGACCAGACGCAGGACGTAGGTATTACGCCAACTCGGCGGCCGAACCTGGATAAAAAGCTTGTCCGTGTCTTGCGTCACCATCGAGTTCGTAGTTTGCGCACCGTCTACCGATAAACTACTACCGTGGGTATACCCCAAGGTAGACTGCCGACTAGCTTTCGTCGACAGTGGCGCGCCAGGTAGGGGGTGTGCGTGCAACTTTTCTGGCGAACAAGATGGTCACGATCCCAGCTTCCGCGACCGTGCCCGAAGGCCTCACGTTCACCGTCGGCCAGATCACGTGGACGACGTGCAGCGGCGGCTTCGCGACCACGGTTCCGAAGGAGATCCAGATCCAATCTGAGATCACGCCGTCTCCGACCACACGCATGACGGCACCAAGCGCCCGACCACCGCTCCCACTCTACAAGGGAAAGGTGATCGACTGCTCGGACCTCCTCCAAGCGCTCGATCGCGCTGACTCCAAGCTACTCGAAGTCTCCCAACTAATAGATGGAGTTCTGTGCCGGCCCAACCAAGCTGCTCGAGCGGATTTTTCGAAATCCCGCCGGCCAACTCGTGTCGCCACACACGAACGGCTGGGAACGTCCCTGACGATAACCTCAACCCCCTCAGGACGATCCGTCGAGCTCAAAAAGGAAGACTATCCTCGCGGCCTGAACAACTCGGCCTCTGTTTACTCACAGCATGTCCAATCCGTTTTCAGCAAGGCGGGTTGGTCGCCGACAAGGAACAATCGTCACCATGTCAACATGGTGACAATCCGAGAGCTACGGGACGGCCAGGTTTCCAGCACCAACTCAAGCACCGGCTCCGTCCCCACCGAGGTTATAAACACCGAAGACGAGGGCTACGACCTGGATTTTCCTTCACACCCCCCGGGTTTCGACCGATTCCCGATATTCCCCCCCCCCGGCGAGGGGATATTGTGTTCAATGTCAGCGCCGACGAACCGGCTGTTGACGGAGAAACAGATGACCAGAGGCAACTCCGCGAACAGCGTAACGCCGATCGCGCCCGACGGCGTGCGGACGAGCAACAACAGATGCCACCAAGTAACCTCAACGATGCCTTTGACATGGTCGGGGACCAGCCAGTCTACAAAACGCCAAGCGCCAACGTGGCTGTCGCCATGGCCAACCTGGATCGGCTTCCTGACACCCCCGAATGCCAGGGAGTCCGGACCAGCATCCGAGCACACCTGATCGCCGCAATGGGACAGACAGCCACTCTGCTCAAGAGAGTCCAGGACGTCTCTTACACGGAAGCCGCCTCCGACCAGACTAATCGTAGCCAGGTCTCACCCAGCAGGCGTCACCGCAGCCGCTCCCCCGACAACCGTCGAGGGGACTCGCGGCGCGACGATAGTGGTCGGGACACCGCTGGCCGCCGCAAACAAATTCTTCTTCATGGCATACGCGGCCAAGAAGAAGATCAACACAGGGATCTCCGCCACAACATCCCTCCCAAAGATGCCCAGGACCGCATCAACAGGCGCGCCGCAGAGAGAGCAGTCCACGAAAACCTGCGCCGCATCGAGTACGATGCGACCCACGGTCCCCCGGGCCTAAGACAGTTCTCCTCACACCTCCGCCAGGTCGTGTGGCCCCGCAATTTCAAGCTCGAAAAACTTAAAAAATACGACGGCAAGGAAAATCCAGAGAACTGGATCACTCTCTATGAAATCGCCGTCCGATCAGCGGCAGGAGATGAGCACGTCATGGCTAACTACTTCCCCGTAGTCCTCGACCAGGCTGGTCATCAGTGGCTTCTCGGCTTGCCCGAGGACTCCTTCGACTCTTGGGAAGAGCTACGCCAGGCTTTCATCGACAACTTCATCGCCACATGCGAGCAGCCCGGAAACAAGTACGACCTTGAAAGGATAAGAGACAGGAAGAATGAACCTCTGCGCGATTACATCCGACGGTTCTCGGATATGCGCCTCAAAATCCCGAAGATTTCTCATGACGAGGCCATATCAGCCTTTATCAAGGGCTTGCGTTTCCATGAAGCGCTGAGGAACAAGCTGTTGCGTAAACGCCCATCAACGGTAGCAGAGCTCCTCGCCACGGCTAAAAATTACACCGATGCTGATGACGCAGAAAAACTAATCCGAGACGATGCGAGAGGCCCCGACCAGCCTTCCCGGCGAGATGACGGTCGTGGTCGCTACGACAACAGAAATCACCGCCGCTCTGACAACCGCGATCACCGAGAGGGTTGGGATCGGCGGCGCGACAGCCGCGACGACTTCAGAGGAAAGCGCCCTCGCGAATACGACCACGAAGTAAATACGGTTAAACGTCCCAATGGACGACGGGACTACCAAGACGACTACAACAAAACGTTGAAGGGACCGTGCCAGCTACACCCAAAGTCTAACCATACCATGGAAGAGTGCCGCGTCCTCAAAAGTATCTATACACGGCGGGCCGCCCAAGAGGACTCCGCCAAGAAAAATAACAAGCGCGACGGGCACGACCACGAAGATGAGGATGAGGACCAAGACAGGGACCCCCGACACCAATACGTCAGCCCCACCGACGTGGTCCACTCCATTTTCGGGGGCAAGGTCTCCACTGAGTCCAAGCGAGAAAGAAAGCTGTTAAAGAGAGCCTGCCTCAACATAGACAGCACGGACGGGCTGATCGCAGATCCGAAATTTCCCGCGTGGTCCCACAGGGAGATCTCGTTCAGCAGGAAGGATCAGTGGGCCGCTATCCCAGAGCCGGGTCGTTTCCCACTGATTCTTGATCCCTGCATCAATAGCATCAGATTCGAGCGCGTGCTCGTGGACGGGGGAAGCTCCATCGACATCCTCTTCCGCAACAGCCTGCCCGCCCTCAAGATATCACCGGCACAACTAAAGCCTTACGACGCCCAATTCTGGGGGGTTTTGCCAGGTCAAAGTTCGGTGCCCCTCGGACAGATAACATTGCCTGTCCAATTCGGCACATCCGATCACTTCCGGACGGAGTTCATCAACTTCGTAGTCGCGGATTTCGACGGGACCTATCACGCCATACTGGGCCGCCCATCGCTGACAAAGTTCATGGCAGTCCCGCACTACTCATACCTAGTCCTTAAGATGCCCACGGAGAAGGGTGTCCTAACCGTCAGAGGCAACGTCTACACCGCGTACACCTGCGAAGAAGAAAGCTTCAAGATCACCGAGGCAATCGACCTCTCAATCCGCATGGCGGAAACAGCAAACCAAGCCGCACAGCTGCCTCCCGACCAGCTCCGATTACCTGAGCAGGAGACAGCCAGAAAGAACTCAAAATCCAAGGAATACAAAGAAGTGCAGCTGGTCGAAGGCAACCCCGAGAAGACAGCCCTCATCGGGGCTAACCTGGATCCAAAATAGGAAGACGCGCTCGTCAGGTTTCTAAGGGACAACGTGAGCGTTTTCGCATGGAAACCCGCAGACATGCCCGGTGTCCCACGAAACCTGATCGAGCACTCCTTAAATGTCTCGAAGACCGCAAGACCAATCAAGCAAAAACTGCGACGGTTCGCTCGTGACAAAAAGGAGGCTATTAGGACAGAAATAACACGGCTTCTAGCAGCCGGATTCATAAAAGAAGTGTATCACCCCGATTGGCTCGCCAATCCGGTTCTTGTACGCAAAAAGAATAATGAATAGAGAATGTGCGTTGATTACACCGATCTCAACAAACACTGTCCTAAAGATCCTTTTGGTCTTCCTCGCATCGACGAGGTGGTCGACTCAACGGCCGGATGCGAACTACTCTCCTTCCTAGATTGCTACTCTGGTTATCACCAGATCTCGCTAAAGGAAGAAGATCAAATCAAAACATCCTTCATCACACCCTTCGGCGCATACTGCTACACTACCATGTCTTTCGGACTTAAAAACGCCGGGGCCACTTATCAAAGGGCCATCCAGCAATGCCTCCACGACGAGATTCGCGATGACCTCGTCGAGGCCTATGTGGACGACGTGGTCGTAAAAACAAGGGACGCGAGCACCCTAATCGACAACTTAGACCGAACCTTCAAGGCACTCAATAGGTACAAGTGGAAGCTCAACCCCAAGAAATGCATTTTCGGCGTTCCTTCCGGTCTACTGCTCGGCAACGTCGTCAGTCGCGACGGCATACGACCAAACCCTTCAAAAGTCAAAGCCGTACTCGACATGCGACCACCGAAGAACGTCAAGGATATTCAGAAGCTAACCGGATGCATGGCCGCCCTCAGTCGTTTCATCTCAAGGCTGGGAGAAAAAGGCCTCCCTTTCTTCAAACTGTTGAAAGCGTCAGAAAAATTTTCTTGGACAGAGGAAGCCGACGCTGCGTTCACTCAGCTTAAGACCTTCCTCACTTCACCACCTGTCCTCACAGCGCCTCAGCCCAATGAAGACCTACTCCTTTACATTGCTGCAACCGACAGGGTTGTTTCCACGGCAATAGTGGTCGAGCGAGATGAACCAGGTCACGTCTTCAAGGTCCAGAGACCCGTTTACTTCATAAGCGAAGTCTTAAATGAGTCCAAGGCCAGGTACCCACAAATACAGAAGCTTATATACGCCATCCTGATAACGTCAAGAAAGCTGAAGCACTACTTCGACGGCCATCGAGTCCTGGTGACAACCAGTTTCCCTCTCGGGGACATCCTGCGCAATAAAGACGCCAATGGCAGATCGTGAAATGGGCAATGGAATTATGTCCATTTTCCTTGGAGTTCCAGAGTCGCACCACTGTCAAGTCTCAAGCCCTGGTCGATTTCATTGCCGAATGGACGGATCTCAACGAGCCTTCCGTTCCCGATGTCTCAGACCACGGGTCAATGTTCTTTGACGGGTCCTTGAACATCAACGGTGCAGGCGCTGGGATATTGTTCGTATCACCCAACAAGGACAAACTCCGTTACGTCCTTCGCATCCTTTTTCCGGCGTCAAACAACGTCGCCGAATACGAAGCATGCTTGCATGGCATACGACTAGCCGTTGAGCTGGGGGTCAAGCGCCTCTATGTCTATGGCGACTCCGCTTTGGTCATCAACCAGCTCAACAAGGAGTGGGACGCAACCCACGAGAAGATGGATCTCTACTGCAAAGAAATTCGCAAATGGGAAACTAACTTCTATGGCATAGAGTACATCCACGTGGTCCGGGATAAGAACCAAGCAGCAGACGCGTTGTCAAAGTTAGGCTCATCTCGGGCCCAAATCCCGCGGGGTATTTTCGTCCAGGACATCCATGAGCCGAGCGTAAGCTCCCCCCTGGTCGACAAGCAACCCACCGAGGCAATGCTCATAGATGACGCCACTCCGACAACCGGCGGGCGTGACTGGCGTACCCCGTTCATCAAATACATATCAGACGGGACAGGCTTTCAGGACAAAACAGAGAACGAGCGCCTCAACCGACGATCAAAGAACTACATCCTGGTCGACGGAAAACTCATGCGGAAAAACGCAAGCTCCGAAGTACTGCTCAAGTGCATACCCCAAGATGATGGTATCAAGCTCTTGGAGGACATACACGCTGGATCTTGCGGCAATCACGCCGCATCTAGAACGCTGGTCGGAAAGGCTTTCCGAGCAGGTTTTTATTGGCCAACCGCGGTCGGCGACGCAGAAAAACTGGTTCGGCATTGCGAAGGATGTCAGTTTTTCGCTAAGAGGACCCACGTACCTGCCCATGAAATTCAAACCATCCCGTCGTCTTGGCCCTTTGCTTGCTGGGGGCTTGACATGATCGAACCATTTAAACCAGCCCCGGGCAATTTCAAGTTTGTCTTCGTGTTAATCGACAAGTTCTCCAAGTGGATTGAATACATGCCCCTGGTCAAGGCAACCTCCGAGAAGGCTGTGGAGTTTCTCAATCAAATCATACACAGATTCGGCATCTCGAACAGCATAATCACCGACCTGGGCACCCAGTTTACTGGCACAACTTTTTGGGATTTCTGCGATGACAGAGGCATAGTCATAAAATATGTGTCAGTGGCACATCCACGTGCCAACGGTCAAGTCGAACGTGCTAACGGAATGATCGTTGATGCCCTAAAGAAAAGGCTGTACACCGAAAACGACAGAGCACCCGGTCGATGGATGAAAGAATTGCCGGCAGTGGTCTGGGGCCTCCGAACTCAGACCAGTCGAAACACAGGGGTGTCTCCCTACTTCATGGTATATGGTGCAGAGGCGGTCCTGCCGTCTGACATACACTTCGGATCCCCTAGAATCGAGCACTTCGACCAGGCGACCGCCGACAACGCCAGAGAACTCGAAATCAATTGCATGGAGGAAAAGCGTTTAGTTTCATGTCTCCGAACAGCAAAATATCTCGCGGCAGTCAGGCGATACTACAACAGGAACGTCAAGGACCGTTCCTTCGTGGTCGGCGATCTGGTGCTTCGATGGAAAACAAGCCAGGAGGGAATGCACAAGCTATCCACTCCCTGGGAAGGACCCTTCGTGGTGACCGAGGTCACACGACCTACATCCTACAGATTGGCATACCCAGACGGAACACGAGTGCCTAACTCTTGGCACATCGACAAACTACGACGTTTCTATCCATAAAGTTTTAATGACTTTGTAAGTATCTTATAATTTTTGATAATGAAATTCTCTATTTTTTGCCTATACCTTGTCACACACAGCACTCGGCAAAACTCCCGCAATGGATGCTCTTAGCGACAACCAAGACAAATACGGTGACACGTCACTCAGATATTTTTACAGCGCTCAAAACAACAGTCATGACAAAAAGTAAACTTTATTACAAACTTTACATACAAAGTTTACAATAAATACCCTGACGGGCAGACACTAGTCTATTCCTACAGACTACTTTATTGGCCTAGCTGCTCGGGCTGATCACCCGCCTGGCCCTGCTGCCCGGACGAAGGGGTCGGGGCCACCGGCGCCTGGCTGGTCGAGACCGCAGGCGTCGACCGCCCATCTCCAGCAACGGACGCGCCCGACAACTCCCTGGCCGACCTATCTGAGCTCGGCTGGTCTGGAGGAGTGGCCGTTCCGCACAGATTGATGTCGCCGATCACTGTCGACGACAAGTCCAGCAGACTACTCCGAAGCTCGTCCGCGTCCTGCGGGCCGACTTCCTTCGGGTACCCCTTCTCCAGCCTGCTCAAGTCGACCAGGGGGTAGTGGGCGCGCACCATGCTGAGGACGTGCGCGCCGGCAAACTCCCCGGCATCCTTCACAAACTGCTGGAGCCAGTCCCACGCCCGTTGCGCCTTCTCGACCGGGGTCAACTGCGGCGCGCGGGGCTGGCTCTCCGGGAGCTCGGGACTGATCAGGTCTAGGACCGGGGACACTCCTTTCCAGATCCTGCAACAGTTGACCTTCCAGGAGTCCCGGTCCTTGGTCAGATCGTCCAGGTGCTTTTTGGCGTTCACCTTGAGCACTGCAAACGAAACGAAGCGTTATTTTCGGCATAAAAAAGGGGCAGGCAGTAACCAACAAGGCGGCAACCATTACCAGATAGCTCCCGGTCTTTTCGACCCAACTCCTCTCCTGCTCGCCGCCCGGACTCCAGCGCACCGGCGAGCTGTTGGTTGAGCTGCTCCTTCTCTTGTTGGAGGCTCGCCACCTCCTCCTCCAAGTCTGCGTGAATCCTAAACTAGTCAGCAAAGCAAACTATACAAGTACGCGAAGCTGCTCGGAGCGTGTGACTAACCTTCTTGCAGCCGGTACTGGTCGGCCAAACGACGAGCGAGGTCGAGACGACGCTCCTTTTCGGCACTCATCTCGACCACCTTCTCCCTGACCTCCGCCCGCAACCAGTCTACCTCCGCGGCAAGGGCCTTGTTCTCGGCCATGACGCCTTCTATCTGGTCAAAGCACTGTTTCCGGTACTTCGCCGTTTTCATTGCGTCCTACAAAGCAAGCATATAACGACCATGCAAGACAAGGCAAAAGAATGTGCAGCAGTGCAAAAAGCCGCTTACCTTGACTTCGTCGACGAGGCGCTTGGCCGCGCGCTCCACCCTGGCGGCCTCTTCGGTCTCGGCGAGCTCCTCGTGCCCGATAAAGTGATCCCCGCGTTGGCGCCACACATACACGTGTTGGCGGCCATCACGGGGACGACCCTCGATCTCTTCCACCTCATCATCGGAGGCCGCCCAGGTTTCCTCCTCCTGTGTTGCGTCACCCCCGGTGGTGGTCCCAGGTATTACTGGCCCTTGGACCAGACCTGGGGAGCCCGCAGCAGAGGAGGCTCCTGCTCGGGGCGGCGTGGGGACTTCACTCCCCCCGGCAGGAGGAGCGGTCGGAGATCTTCCCTTCTCTGAGGAGTCAGTTGGGGGAGCCTCTCCAGCCCTGGTCGGGCTGCTTGTCGTGGTCGGTGCCGCGCTCGGGAGCCCCTCGGTGCTCCCAGGCGCGACTGCAGCTGTTGGCTGCTCTGTGGTCTGGGGGGCCGCATCCCCAGAACCGCGGGCAGGCTCGCCCGTCCCTTGGCTGGCAACCTGGCCGGGGTCGACATCCGACGCCGCACTACAGGAACAACAGTCAAATTTCAAAAAAAAAAAGAAAAATCAAAGAGGAGTCCAAAAATACGTAAGTCGAACACTTACAGGTCTGATCGACGGTGGGTGGCGGTGAACCTCCTCCTCGCCCGGCCGGTCGGCACCTGCGCCCCCGTCTCGACAACTTGCGGTGCAGGGGCGTCGCTGGCCACTCGATCAGTAGCGGCCGGCGCATTATCTGGGCGACCCCGGGGCCGTCGGACCAACGACGGCGCAGCCTCCTCGTCGTCGTCGTCGTCAACGATCCGCACGAGCCGACGACGCTTCGGTGCTTGGCTGCTCTCCGCCGGAAGATCCGCCGGCAAAGGATCTGCCGGCAATGGCCTCTTCCCCGCTACCCTCTCCTCGGAGGTCGGGATGGGGCGGGCTTGGTCCTCTTCACTGCTGGTGTAATGAGTACACCGAGCAGCGTCCTCCTCTGGCGGGTCTTCTCCCGCAGGATTTTCCATCCCCGGTGCCAGTGATACATACACTGTGCACCGGTCGACACCGCCGATCTGCAAAAGCAACAGAGATGAGTCAACTGCAGACGATATATGAATGCTAAAACAGAATCTGCTACATACCTTTGGTGCTGGTCGTCCTAACTTGAAGGCTTGCACCCGATCACTACCACGGATGAAGCCTCCGTCCGCGAAGTTAAACAGCTCGTTCAACAGCTGTTGTACCTCCGCTTTCTCCAAGATCTCCGACCGCATCCTGGTCGGGTCTGCGCTTCCGGCATACTCGTACGCCGAGTGCACCCTCTTCTGGCAGGGCATCACCCGGCGGCAAATGAAGTTGCCGACCACGCCAAGCCCGTCCAGGCGCGACCAGTCGATCAGCTTCATGAGATCCGCCACTGGACCGTCGAACTCCGGGCGGTCGGTCCAGCTCGTCCTCTTCTCAGGAATGTATCCCACGTCGCAGAACGTGGAGCTGCCCGGTTCCTCCCTGATGTAGAACCACTTCCTGTACCATTCGGTCAAGGAAGTGTTACATGGACAGTGCAGGTAGCGATTCTTCATTCCATCACGAAGGTTGAGGTATACTCCACCTGCAACCTTGGAGCCTCCAACTGCTCCCTTCTTCCTCAAGCAGAAAAGATACCGGAAAAGATCGAAGTGCGGCTCTATGCCAACATAGGCCTCGCACAGGTGGATAAAGGTGGAAATGAGGAGAATTGAGTTCGGGTGCAGATTGCAAATCCCGATCTCGTAATACAAAAGAAGACCTTGAAGAAAAGGATGAACAGGAATACCAAAACCCCTCTTAATGAAATCTTCAAATACGACGATCTCACCGGCACGAGGGTCGGGGTAGCTCTCCCCCTCCGGTGCCCTCCAGCCGCCGAGCTCCGGGCCGTGCGAGGGTATCGGTAAGGGGTACCCTCAGCGATGCGCATTACGAGGGTATCGGTAAGGGGTACCCTCATCACTTGTGTCGAGGGTATCGGTAAGGGGTACCCTCAGCGATGCGCATTACGAGATTGCCCGTACGCAGGTCGAGGCCCTCAATTCAACGCTCTAATCTTACGTATGCGCCGCCATCGACGGCCGCAACCTCGAAGACGGAAATAGCGTCGAGCGAATCGATCAGGCGTCGAGCGCCGGTTACCGTCGAATACGGAACAGGCTCACGCGAACCGGAGGGCGTCGAGCGCAAGGACGCCGCCCGCCGCCTGACGCGCGCACGCGGGCCGGAGCATTAAATGCGCCTGATGCTTCCCCACCTAACACACCGGTCATGGGAAGCGTGATAGGGAACAGGCTTCCGTCCCATCGATCTTTTTGCAGCCTTCCCGCCGAACGACCCAGGGCACGACAGGGCGCGGGAAACAAGGATGGGACGTCTAATCGGGACCCCCTCGAGACGTCTAAAGTCAGCGCTCCAGATATCAGCACAATGTATGGCATCTGACCCTCAACCAGACAGAGATCCTTCCAGGGGACGGGTTGGGCGTCGACTGGGTACATCCCAACCACTCCGCTGAATTTGCCGCCGGATCGTACAAGCGTGCATCCGTCGAACCAATCCAAGATGGTGCGCAGAGCAGAATGCAGGGGCACGCGTAATCATCACCAGGCTATTAAGACGGGACGGCTTGAGGCCATGCCTGTACGGAAGCCTCGAGTAGGTCAGCGCTCCATACTGCTATCGACTTCTATTCTGACGCCTATACATGTACCTTGGGTCTCTCCTTGGAACTATAAAAGGAGGGACTCAGGAATAGAACAACGGGGACATCACGACACAAGACCACGCTCATACGTAGTAGAGCTCCACACTTCATACCACGCTTGTATTCGCCCCTGTACAAGCACTTAGGTGCAAGATAATACAAACTCCCCTCCCCCCGCTGGACGTAGGGCCTTCTCTTGCCCGAACCAGGATAAATCCCTGTGTCTTCTTGCATCACCATCTGGGAAAGGGAGCACGCATACAAATTTACTCGTTGGTGTGATCCCCCGTGGGGAAAACACCGACAGTTGGCGCGCCAGGTAGGGGTCCTGCGTGTTTTTTCATCGATTTCCCACTCCTTTCCAGATGGCTACTCTCGCCTCGCCGATTCCGCGCTCCACGGTGATTTGGTTCGGGAGTCTCGAGTTCATGTCTACGGGCTCCGGTTACGACATGATCTTGCTCTCAGTCAGAGGACCAGGAGGAGCCCGCGTTGCGCCAGCACGATCGGGGGCCCCGAGACGTCCACACCACCACGCCTCCCCGCCTAAGAAGAGGCACGGACAGCATCACCGCGGCCCCTCTGCCTCATCACGACCAACAACTCGTGCAAGGCAGGAAGCGGGCCACAGGTCGGCAGCGCCGTGCGACGGGGCATCAAGCGCGACGGCTCAGCACCGCACAACGACGGGAGGGGACGCGTCTCGCGCGTTCTCCCCCACCGCTGCTAGGCTACTTCCACACGGGTTGTTCGCTTTGAGAACGGCACTGCCATTCGTATTGGACAACGCCGCGGCGTCGCTCGCCAGGGCGATATGCCCAAACGCCCAGATGAACGTAGAAAGACTAATGGTCCTCCCGCGCAGCTCTGGCGCGCGGCGGTCGGCGCCCGAGCAGCCGGACCTTTCCCAGGTACGAGGCCTCCGTCGTCTAGGCCCTGGACGATACACGATCACCTCCCTCAGACAGCGATTGCTGGAGGAGGGACGTGAGGGTTTCTACGCCGCCAAACCAGACTCCGACTCCGAGACTGATAGCTACGACCCTACGAGGGAATGCTATCACGTCGACGGGGCGGTAGAAACTACCGACGAGACACAGGATGCTGCTGCGGGCGGTCGAGCCCCCGTGGCACGAGAAGACCCCAGGACGCCTGGGAACGACGGACAGGCCAACCCCCCTCCACAGGAAGACAGAACCGCGCAAGATGAAGCTCGACGAAGACCGCGAGCGCCTCGTCCTGCTCGAGCAAATCCTTGAGCAAGACCTGCCCTACCCGCCGGGCGGGAGTGTCCGCAGGCGCGCTCGAGAGGTACATCGACAGATCGTCGGTGACGCAGAGCCAGAGCAACCTGTCAGCCGTTTCCCTCGAGCAGGCCAGAACGTATTGGCAGCAACGATGCTACTGCGTAACATGCCAGAGCCATCGAACTCCCAGGCTCAACGCATTCGAGATGAGGTACAGACATTGCTCCAGGTGGCGGCGGTTCAACAAGCCGAAAGCTCAGCTTCTCGACGGCGAGGGGCTGCCACTGAGAAGCGCGACGAGCAGCCTCAAAACGAAAAGGAGGTGTCAGTCCATCAGCAACCTCCACCTCGAGGCAGAAAGACCACCCTCATCCTCCCTGTCGACAACCAGCGTCGACACGACGCACGGCATGACATCGAGGAGAATCGACGCCGCCGGTACGGGGACGCGGAAGAGCGCGGTTACAGCGCACATCGCGGTGGCAGGTACGACAGCGACGAAGATCGGGTGGCCCCCGAGCCACCGGGCCCACGGGTTTTCAGCAGGGCGATCCGCAGCACGCCCCTGCCCAGTCCATTTCGACCCCCAACCAGCATCGCGAAATACAACGGCGAAACCAAACCGGAATTGTGGTTAGCCGACTTTAGGCTGGCCTGTCAGTTGGGGGGAGCTCGAGGAGACGATCGAGCTATCATCAGGCAACTCCCGCTTTTCCTCTACGACACCGCCCGTCGATGGCTCGAGGAACTCCCCGCTGATCAGATCCACAACTGGGTTGATCTGGTCAGAGTATTCGAGGGTAACTTCAAAGGGACCTACATACGGCCTGGGAACTCGTGGGACCTCAGCAAGTGCAAACAGAAGTCAGGAGAAACTCTTCGAGAGTATGCTCGACGCTTCTCGAAGCAGCGCACTGAGCTGCCGCACATCCCTGACCACGACGTCATCTTGGCGTTCGTCTCGGGCACTACCAGTCGAGACTTGGTGCGGGAATTAGGTCGCAATCGACCTCAGACCGTCGACGAGCTGATGGACATAGTAGCCAACTATGCGGCAGGGGAGGAGGCAGTCGGCGCTTTCTTCGGCTCTGAAGGGAGAAAAGGCAAGCAGCCCGTCGATGAAGATGGGACCCCCAGTCGAGGCCTCAAGAAAAACAAAAAGATGCAGAAAGAACGGCGGTTCCACCAGGAGGATTCCGATGACAAACTTGTCGCCGCCATGGATCGAAAGAAACCTCGAGGCCCTCCAGATGGAGGCATCTTCGACAAGATGCTGGAGGAGCCGTGCCCTTACCATAAGGGAGGCGCCAACCACAAGCTCAAGGACTGTCGCATGTTGAAAAAACATTTCGACGGTCTGGGGTTCAAGAAAGATGTGCGTGACGACTCCAAGAAAGAGAAGGGTGGCAATAAGGAGGACGACAAAGATGACGACGGCTTCCCCGCCGTCCACGACTGCTACATGATTTATGGCAGGCCCTCGACTCAGTTGACCACGAGGCAGCGCAAAAGGGAGCGTCGGGAGGTCTTCGCGGCAAGAATGGCGGTGCCCTAGTACCTTAGCTGGTCAAGCACACCTATCACTTTCGACCAAGAAGACCACCCCGACAAGGTAGTCGCCCCAGGCGTCTACCCGCTTGTCGTCGACCCCATCATCATCAACACCCGGCTCTCAAAGGTGCTGATGGACGGTGGCAGTAGCCTCAACATCATCTACCTCGAGACCCTCGACCTCCTCGGCATAGATAGAGGGAAACTCCAACCAAGCACCGGCGGCTTCCATGGCGTCGTGCCAGGGAAAAAGGCGCTGCCAGTAGGACGAATTGACTTACTGGTCTGCTTTGGCACGGCGGCCAACTTCAGGAAGGAGACCCTCACCTTTGAGGTCGTCGGATTCCGAGGCACGTACCACGCCATCATCGGGCGCCCGGGCTATGCCAAGTTCATGGCTATACCCAACTATACCTACTTGAAGCTGAATATGCCAGGACCCAAAGGCGTCATCACTGTCAGTTCTTCTTTCGAGCACGCGTACGAGTGCGATGTCGAGTGCGTCGAGAACGGGGAGGCGGTCGAGAACTCCACCGAGCTCGTCGCGAAACTCGAGGCCCTGGCCGCTGAGGCTCTAGAGCCTAAGCGCCATGCGGGCAGCTTCGAGGCGGCAGAAGGAACGAAGAAGATCCCGCTTGACCCCAACAACTCCGACGGCAAGGTGCTGACGATCAGCGCCGACCTCGACCCCAAATAAGAAGCTGTGCTCGTCGACTTTCTCGGTGCAAACGCCGACATGTTTGCATGGAGTCCCTCGGACATGCCAGGCATACCGAGGGAAGTCGCCGAGCACTCCTTGGAGATTCGAGCCGGTTCCAAGCCAGCGAAGCAGCGGTTGCACCGATTCGATGAGGAGAAGCGCAAGGTCATTGGCGAGGAAGTCCAGAAGCTTTTGACGGCCGAATTCATCAAGGAGGTTCATCATCCCGACTGGTTAGCAAACCCTGTATTAGTTAAGAAAAAGAATGGGAAAATGAGGATGTGTGTCGATTATACTAGTCTAAATAAAGCATGTCCAAAAGTTCCTTTTCCATTGCCACGTATTGATCAGATTGTCGATTCTACCGCGGGATGTGAAACCCTTTCTTTTCTTGATGCATATTCTGGTTACCACCAAATAAAAATGAAAGAGTCCGACCAGCTCGCGACCTCTTTCATCACCCCTTTTGGGATGTATTGCTACGTGACCATGCCATTTGGGCTTCGAAACGCGGGAGCCACGTACCAACATTGCATGCTCCACGTATTTGGCGAACACATAGGGTCGACGGTCGAGGCCTACGCCGACGACATTGATGTCAAATCAAAGCGGCAAGGAGACCTGATCCAGGACCTCGAGATCGCTTTTAGCTGCTTACACACCAACCGGATCAAGCTCAATCCCGAGAAATGTGTTTTCGGTGTGCCTCGAGGCATACTCCTAGGCTACATCGTCTCGCAGCGCGGCATCGAGGCCAACCCCGAGAAAGTCTCGGCCATCACAAGAATGGGGCCGATCCGAGACATCAAGGGCGTGCAAAGAATCACGGGATGCCTTGCGGCTCTGAGCCGTTTCATCTCGAGACTAGGAGAAAAGGCGTTACCATTGTATCGACTCCTGAAGAAGGTCGAGTGCTTTTCTTGGACCCCCGAAGCCGAGGAAGCGCTCGAAAGACTGAAGAAGACGCTGACCTCGGCGCCAGTCCTGGTTCCGCCTCAACCTGCAGAGCCGCTACTCCTCTACGTCGCATCAACTACCCAGGTCGTCAGTGCGGCAGTGGTAGTTGAAAGACAGGAGGAGGGTCATGCGTTGCCGGTCCAAAGGCCAGTCTATTTCGTCAGCGAGGTGCTTTCGGAGACCAAGGCGCGTTACCCCCAAATCCAGAAGCTGATCTACTCCGTAATCCTCGCCCGTCGCAAGCTGCAGCATTACTTCCTTGGTCACCCCATCACAGTGGTTTTGTCTTTCCCTTTGGGTGAGATAATCCAGAGCAAGGAGGCCACGGGAAGAATAGCTAAGTGGTCGGTCGAGCTCATGAGTGAGACACTCACTTACGCACCTCGGAAGGCCATCAAATCGCAAGCCCTGGTAGACTTCGTCGCGTAATGGACGGACTCCCAGCTTCCCCCGACTCAGGTCCAGGCGGAGCTGTGGACAATGTATTTCGACGGGTCACCCATGAAAACTGGGGCCGGGGCCGGCCTACTATTCATCTCACCCTTGGGCGTCCACATGAGGTATGTAATCAGGATTCATTTTGCCGCATCTAACAACGTCGCAGAATATGAGGCCCTCGTGAATGGTCTCAAGATCGCTATCGAGTTAGGAGTCCGACGCCTCGACGTCCGAGGTGACTCCCAGCTCGTCATCGACCAAGTAATGAAAACCTCGAGCTGCCACGACCTGAAAATGGAAGCGTACTGCAAAGAAGTCCGTCGACTCGAGGACAAATTCTATGGTCTTGAGCTTGTCCATGTCGCCCGACGCTACAACGAGGCAGCCGACGAACTCGCCAAGATCGCATCGACTCGAGGCACGGTGCCACCTGACGCGTTCTCGAGAGATCTCTGCGAGCCATCCGTCGACTTAGGCTCGGGGGCTGGCGTCGACGCAGCTCCTGCCCAGCCAACCAGCACCGTCGACACACTCTTGATGGCGGCTGAAGTGATGGAGGTAGGACGACAGCTTGGCCGACCGTTCGACTGGCGCACACCATACCTCGACTGCCTAATCCACGGCGAGCTGCCAGAAGATCGGTCAGAGGCCCGTCGCATCGCTCGACGGGTCAAGTCATATGTGATATATGGCGAAGACAACGAGCTATATCAACGAAGCCCGACGGGGGTCTTACAGCGTTGCATCACCGTGGAAGAAGGTCGAAAACTCCTTGAAGACCTACACTCGGGGGCTTGCGGCCACCATGCTGCTCCACGGACCCTCGTGGGAAACGCTTTTCGACAGGGTTTCTACTGGCCGACGGCCGTGGCAGATGCCATCGAGCTCGTACGCACGTGTCACGGGTGCCAGTTTTACGCCAAGCAGACGCACCTGCCCGCCCACGCTCTTCAGATGATCCCCATCACCTGGCCGTTTGCAGTTTGGGGGCTCGATTTGGTAGGACCTCTACAAAAGGCGAAAGGAGGGTACACCCACTTGTTGGTGGCCATTGACAAATTCTCCAAATGGATCGAGGCCCGACCCGGCACCAACATCCGCTCCGAGCAGGCCGTCCTTTTCTTCACCGACATAATCCATCGATTTGGGATTCCCAACGTCATCATCACCGACAACGGCACTCAGTTCACCGGCAAAAAGTTCTTGGACTTCTGCGATCAGCATCACATCCGTGTGAACTGGTCTGCAGTAGCCCATCCTCGAACCAACGGCCAGGTCGAGCGTGCCAACGGTATGATTTTGCAAGGACTCAAGCCAAGGATCTACAATCGTTTGAAGAAATTCGGCAAGAAATGGGTCGAGGAGCTTTCCTCGGTCCTATGGAGTCTAAGGACAACGCCAAGCAGGGCCACGAAGTACACCCCATTCTTCATGGTCTACGGCTCCGAGGCTGTCCTCCCCACAGACCTCGAGTATGGGTCACCTCGACTCAAGGCGTATAATGAGCAATCCAATAAGGAGACTCAAGAAAACGCAGTCGACCAACTCGAGGAGGCTCGAGACATGGCCCTCCTCAACTCCGCCAGATACCAGCAAAAACTTCGACTCTACCACGACAAGCACGTGCGCATGAGGGACCTCAACGTGGGCGACCTTGTCCTACGACGCCGGCAAAGCAATCAAGGACGCCACAAGCTGACTCCTCCTTGGGAAGGCCCGTACGTGGTGGCCGAGGTCCTGAAGCCGGGAACATACAAGTTGGCGGACGAAAAGGGGGCAATCTTCACCAACGCATGGAACATCGAACAGCTACATCGATTCTACCCCTAGAAGTCCTAAACTTATGTTCCTACGTTTTGTACCAAGACTTTGTAAACGAACTCATGAATAAATAAAGTCTTTCCCTCGAGCGACTTCTTTTTGTGCCAAAAAAAGCTACAAGTCATAGTCTCGACGTTAAAAGGGGATGCCGACCATGACCCATCATAGTCAACACCCCCCTCGGGGGCTACCAGGGGGACGACCCCCCCCCCAAGCGTCGACAAAGCCAAGAAACTTTCTTTTCCTATTTAGTAAACTTTGCGCGGTTCGAGTAGCAGAGGCGCCTCGAGCCCCTCAAAGGCCGAGGGACAATGAGCCGGAGAACTCCTACGCCCCCGGGCTTCGGAAACTCTACTCACTTCCTCACCATTGAGGAGATCAAGGTTGTTTCTCTCGAAAGATCGAGCAGGGGGTACAAATGTAGGAACAAAGAGAAATAAAAGGACCTCGAGCGGAAAGACAAATAAGCATTTAACAATTACAAAAAGACACTGTATCACTTAGCAACAGAATTAATAAAATATCATACAAGGGGCCCCAGGCGCCCTGAGCAAGCTCGCAGGCCTCAGTCCGCGGCACGATCCTCACCGCCCTCACCTCCGCCTAAGCTAGTCTCAGGAGGAAGCACCTCAGGCTCAAAAAGCTTAGCCAGCCTTTCCCCAGGAGCCTCCGCGTCATCGATCAAGGCATGGAGCCTCTCCTCGTTTTCCGCGTCGGTCTTGGAGATGTCGGTGACGAAGCCGTGAGACACCACCTCCATGTCGTAGGAGAAGCCCGAGCAGACAACCGCCATCGCCCGCTTCACCCCGATGTGGAGGGCATCCCGCCCCCGATCTCGTAGCGTCGCGCCTATGTAGCACAGCTGGTCGACCAGGGCGTCGCCTCGAGCACCCTCCCTCGACTCATCCATGGGCTCGACCTCCCAAGAGGTCGAGAGATCACTTATCGCCGTCCGAACTCGACGGTTCAAAGCAACCTCCGCCTCGAGCTGAGCCTTGGCGTTGCGAGCCTCGGCTTGGGCGGCCAGGAGTTCGTCCTTGAGCCCTGCAAAGGCCAATACAAGAGACCTTAGGAAAAACCAAGCACACCCCAAAAAAAGAAATCTGATAGAGGAAACGTACCGCATACGGTCTCCTCTAGGGCCTTGTTCTCGCCGACCAGCCTGGTGTTGGCCCTCTCGATCTCTTTGTTGGAGCGTGCCAGCTCGGTGTTGGCAACGCGGAGATCCTCGATCGCCTTGCCAGCCTGAACAATGGCCCCACTCTTCTCCAGCAGCTCTCCCTTCAGACGTTCAACGTCGTCAGAGAGCCTGCGGGATTGAGCCCGCTCCGCCTCGAGATCTTCGAGGGCCTTCTTCTTGGTTTCCTCCGCGGCGCTCCTGGCGATCGCGCCGTTCACATGCTCCACCTTCATCCTTTGGAAGGACTCTCGAAGGGAGTCCAGGTCGGTTTTAAGAAGGCCCTTCTCCTTGTCCAGGTCTGCGATAACGCTCTTGTAGGACAGGGCCTCCTCCCGGGCTTTGGACGCGGCCTCCTCGACAGTAAGAGCCCGCTCCCGTAGCAGCATCGTCTCCTCCTCCGCCTTCTTTGAGGCCTCTCGGGCCTCGGCCAAGGCAGCCTCCCTCGCCTTCTTCTCCTCCTCGAGTGCTATGAGATCCTTATAAGCTTTAAGGAGCTTTTCCTGTGACTCGAGGAGTTGATCCTTGAGGAGGGGAAGCTGCTCCCAGCCGCCTCTCGTGGCGTGTATGAAACTAGACTTGATGCGGGAGGTCTCTTTCATATCCTGCGAACCAAGGATTGAACGGTTAGAGCGCAAAACCAAAAGGCTCCACGAGGGTTGAAGATCGAAAAGCACTTACGAAATAAGTCGGGCCGAGCCCGTTGTTAACGTCTGAGAGGATCCCCACCACATGCTTCATCCAAAGGCGGAGCTCTTCGACGTGCTCCCACTTCTCTGCCTCCTTCCGATCGTCTAGAAAGATGTTAGGCTCGGACGGGTCGTGGGAGGCCCGGATGCGAATCCGATCGGGGCACCAATGCTCCATCTCCCGGTCGGCCCGCGCCTTTACGCCACGGATGAGGTCCTCGACGGTCTCGAGAGAACCCCCATGGCGCAAGAACAGGTCGACGAGGCATGGGAACCGCCCGTCGTCATCCACCGTCTTCCAGGTCCCGTCCTTGGTCCCCGACGTCCCGATTTCATCCTCCTCGGAGGGAAAGCGGTCCTCCCATGCCCGACGCTCCCGGAGGAACCCTGGGGCGATCCCGTCCATGCCGTAGATCGTCCGCTTGATCTCGGACTCAGGGTCGGTGGGGGTGCGCATCATGTAGGCGAGCGCCACCACTCCATCCGCACGCCCTGACTCTGCCCGGATCGCGGCGGGTGCCCCCGGGAGGAGCCACGCTGGGGTCGGGGGGCCGTACACCGGCAAATCCTCTTCTTGCTCACCGGGCCCTTGCGGCTCCGGCGGTACTGGCTGGGCCGAACCTTGGGGCGGGGGCTCGAGCAGTCCCTCCTCCTGGCCCCCCTGCTGCTGCTGCAGTTGCTCCTGCTGCTGATGCTGCTGCTCCTGCTGCTGCTGCTGTCGCTCCTGCTGCTGTCGCTGTTGCTGCGCCTCATGTTCCTGCGGCTGCCGCGCCGGCTCGCGCTCCCGCTGTTCATCCTCCTCTCTCTTCTTCTTCTGCTCCTCGAGGGTGCGGAGGCCGGCGGGCCAGGGAGTCGATCTCGCGACGTTGGGGGTCGACGCTTCCTCCTCCATAGGGCGAGGACCCCCAGACGCTTCGTTACCATCGGATGTATCGCTGATGGTGATGGGTTCCCCCTCGACCCCCAATCGAGGGGGCTCGGGGGCTCCCTCTGACGCTTGCGTCTGGGGCGCCTCATCATGAGTCGGCGGCGACGGAGTAGGCGCGGGACGAGACGGAGCCCTCTCGACGCCGGTTGGAGGTTGGGAGCTGGAGGAGCCTACGAAACAAAGCGAAAGGGTCAGACGTTATGATAACCGACACAAGAACATCGCAACGCCCAGAAATAAACTACGAACCTGGTTCCTTGGAGGCGGCACCCGTTTTGAGCCTCTTTGCCATGGATGGTTGGGCCTGCTCAAGGGTCCGCTTTAGCCTGAGAAATGGTTGGCATATGAGGAAAGGTGGAAGAATGGGAAGACAAAAACCGCAACATCAAAAAGGCTTACCCCACAGGGAGAACGGCTCGCCTCCCGCCACCCCGACCAGTGGGCCTCGAGCCACCCCGCGTCAGGGCTCCAGGCCCCTCGAGGGCAGGCACTGGCCTAGGCGCGTCGGTCCCCGCCTGGCGGGCGCCGGGACTGGTGCTCCTACGGCCGGCATCTCCTTTCTCAGAGGCCGCGGCGCGACCACCAGTTAGTGGCCCCAACGCCTGGGGCCTAGCCAGACCGCTCTCCCTTGGCACCGGGGGAGGGCGCGGTGCGTCCTGGCCCACCTTGGGCGCGGGAGGGGTGTCGGCCCGGGGGCGATGAGATCCGCTCGGACCCTCCTCTGGCGCCTGTCACGGAACCGTCCAAATTATAAGAGCACAAGTACAAAAAAACAATCACCGAAGTGATCAATTTATCATACTTGAGCCCATATAACTCCGGTAGTCCAACAAAATCACGAGGGATTTCAAACCAACCAACATACAAGCCAAGATCGTAGTGATTCAACATAACAAGTCACACGTTACATACATTTCGCAAGTAGTTCAAATAGAATCGGAGTTCGATAAGGTTATTACAACTCAAGTTTACAAATAGCGGAAGCAAAGTAATTTGAAACCAATATCACTTTTATTTCAAATACATGCCAGTACCATGGTCCATTCCAACAAAAGCATCATAGATGAGGTAAGTAGGAAGGATCATGCCCATGATCTTACTCCTTCCATATAGCAGGAGTCATCCAAATCTTGCAGTAGCTATGATACATCACAACCTGCAACAAGTGGGAATAAACCCTGAGTACGAGAATGTACTCAGCTAGACTTACCCGTCATAAACCAGAAATAAATGACACCAAGGAGTATGCAAGGCTGATATATAAGTGGAGCTTGTTGGACAACATTTTGCATAAAAAGCTTAAGTATAAATAGTTAAACCTTTCTTATGTAGCATCCATTTAATTCTCATTAACCTATTAACTAGATTAGCACCTGTACTAAGCAATCACTTGATTAATATCAATCAATAATAACCATATCAGGTTTATTAAGGCCGTGATCATCATCATCATCATAGAACCATTAAGTTATTTAGTGAATGCTACGTTTGCCGCTGCTCTGTCAAGTTCTCACTATCCGGGAGAGACGGCGATTCGAATCGATTCCTATCCAGCTGGAGGGTTATTCCTAACACTCACCCATGCTTCCCCCGTCGGAGAGCAAGTGGGTCACCTTTGGTACGACTCAGGAATCGCGGCTCCGATCAGCGCCGCACTCCCAGGGCTACCACTCTACCAGGGAGGTCAGGAATTTTAACTCACCTGCCTTTGGACTTACGCCAATGGTCCCCCGCACACCGCACTTCCTCCGGTAGTGCGCACTTTATACTTGCCGGTCTTCCGGCCTGAGTCATACTACTAGGCTTCGCGGTCGGAACGAGTTATCCGGCCAACTAAGTGTTAGGCATGCGTTCAACATGACAAGAGGACGTGCAACGATCGGTCCTTAACCGACACAGACGGGGATAGATCCACACCCAAGACCTCCATGCCTTGTTGTTTCACTATCATCACCCCGCCCGGTCTCCTTTCATATTATTAACACATGGTTCTTTTCCACGATAGCAAATATAGCCAACCGTGATCCGGAATCCACCTATATCCTGCAGGTGACAGGAAATCACCTGGCTTCTACCGAGCTAAGCATGGCTAAACAGAGACGTGATCCTAACTAATTAGGATTCAGGTTATATATATACTGGACAAGGAAGGGTATATATATGCAGCAAGGGTTTCATCCAACTCCTATACTTAATGCAACAATACATATATAACAAATATATACTCATTCACTTTCAAAAAGTAGGAAGCTTATAATGCTCCGGGGCTTGCCTGGAATGTGACACCGAGTCAAATTAGTTAGCTTGCTCCGTCTTGGTGACATCTAAGATCATAACACTTGCTTAATCAATCCATCTTCAGGATGATCCACCATCACGTCCTTCACGTGGTTCATCTAGCGTACCTAGATGACATGCAAGATGCAAGTGCATGAACACATGTTTCATAGGATCACATAACACTAATTAACACCACCAAGACATGAGTCACTTAAAACCACACACAATGTAAGTTAATCAAGCATTCATGTATTTTTAGCAATTCTGGACATACACGCAACAGTTGAGTAAATAAATCATAACCAGAGTTCTACAGATCCAAAAATTCATGCAACAAGATATTATGGAAATCTTATAAAATTGTATACAATTCATATTTAATCATCTTAGCATGATTAGTAAGTTAACTAAGTCAAACATGCATATTTACAGAATCTGGTCCAGGAATTCCAGAGAACAAGCATTTTGACAGATAAACTTAATACCCTTATAACTCACAAACCATTTGTCCAAATGATATGAAACTCTAACAAAAGCTAGATGAAAGAGTTATCTACAACTTTTGTATAGACAAGTTTCACAGCAAACATAATTTATACTATGGAATTAGTTGCACAATTAAAACTGCTCATGTTGTCCCCAAACAGTAGGGTACAAATAAAGACAGAAAACTGATAGGCACTTCAAGCAAGCATAACTGGAGTTACACAACTCCACAAGACATGCAAGAAGACATTCTGAAAAGCTTAATAAATTATCTATATTTCATCTTTAGACATCAAAACATGATTCTCAACTTAAGCTGCTCGAAATTATAAAGTTCCAGAATCTGTCTCTCACAAACAGAGAGCAGTCATTTCTGAAATCAAACTTTGAACAGACATAACTCACAAACCACAAGGCCAAATACTACCAAATTTTAACAGCAGCTAGATAGGTGAACTATCTACAACTTTGCTATAAACAAGATTCCCAGAAAACACCATTTACATATTGTAATCCAAACAGTTCCACAAACTGTCCAGAAACAACAATTGCAAACAATTAATTATTAACTTATGTTTCAAACATGCATTTGAGCAAAACCATTGTTACCAACAGTTTACACATAGTTAAAGAACACCAGAAAACATAGTGGTCACAACCAAATAAATTTATTTAATGCATTTCTTAATTTATTTGGATAATAAGGTGAATTAAAGAACATATAACAAAAGTGCTCAATAAATTCGACCAAAATTACAGTAGCCTCTACATACTATAAATACACTATTATACAAATTTCATTGTATTTTAACAAACATAGCAGTCTCTATGGAAAACACAAATTGCTATTGCAATTAACCATGTGAGAGCAAGATAAATCTAAAACTCACATTTTCTTCAAACACATGACCATAATATATATCAACATGATACAACAATATCATAGGATTGTATTGGAACAACATTTTCCATTTTTACATTTTTATTTATAATTATAAACCATTTATCAAGATCCATAAAGACATCTCTGTCCAAAATATGGACAGAATCTATCATGTCACATTAAACAGCCATAACTTGAGTTTCATATGCCCATAAATTATGGTTATGTACTTTCTAGAAAGCTTACTAAATTGTGAACAACTTTGTTATTAACATATAGAGCTGAATCTAGCACTAACAAGGTCTTACATAACAAACAATGCATCCCTGTCTGGGTTTAGACAGAAAATGAAACAGTAATTTAAACCACTATAACTAGACATATGCTTAACCAAAAATTATGTTATTTAGCTTGATGGAAAGCTTATGAAAATTACTACAACTCATATATTTTCATCCAGGCATGATTCACAACCTAACTGAGCCAAACAATATAAACATGCAGATCCACTCAGAATAGGAGCAAAGCAACACAGAGCATTTGTTATTTTTATAACTCTTAATCTATCAAGCCTAAATTCACCAAACTTTTTCCAGACATCAAATATAATATGAAAAGCTTGTCACAATATTTTCACATTTATTTTAGCAATAATACAGTGGTTATGAAAAAGACAAATATAGCAAGCAATTAAAACCGAACTGCATAAATCAATTTTTACTGCTAAAACTGCAAACTAAACATGGCATATTATACATCTACTGCATAGAGAATTTCACAGGGATTCCAAAAAGTCCACATTTGCTATTTTACGATTTTTCTATGATTTTATATAGATTTTCAAAGTTCCAGCATTTCTCTAAAACAAATAGATCCTCGAAGCACTATTCATCTGAGTCATGAGTTCTGCAGAAAACCCCCTGGATCATGTCGAATTTGTCCCCGTGGTCCTTGGTCGCGACGAAAACAGAGGAGCTCGCCGGAGCTCCCTGTTCCGGCCGGCTGAGGCCTCGTCGGCGGCAATGGAGGGGTGGGGAAGCATGAAGGGGCTTGCGCGCACTCGAGGGTGGTCTCGGAAGGTCGGGAGAGGGCCCGAGGCGGCCCGGCCACGCGCGTGCATTGACGGTGATGGCGGCGGTGGTGCTCCGGCGGTCTCAGCGGCGGACAGAGATGGCGAGTGCGAGCACGAGGCATAGAAGATAGAGGCGGAGCTCATGGTGGTGCTCGCTGGGAGCGAGAAGGCGCGGAACCGCGAGAATGGGGACGGCGTCGGGCTCGGCCCGCCGGCCATGGTGGACGCGGCGGCGTTCCCGCAGTAGGGCGCAGTAGAGCGCGAGCGAGTGCGAGTGAGGACGCCAAGGAGGAGTGGGGAGCTCGCCATCCACTCTGGAGGGTAGGAGCACGCGTCGGAGTGGAGCAGGGAGCTGGGTACGCGGTGTCTGTGCATGGTCGCCACGCACCAACGACGTGTCCGCCCGTTGACACATTCCACCGAGCACGTGGCGGGTGACCGTGTGGCCGAAGTGGGAAGCCGATTTGGGCCGGATCTGGACCGAATTTGGACATGGACCAGAAACGAAGTTTTCTCTACTCTTGACACTCTCCAACTTTGATTAAGGTGCCATGGTCATTAGAGTTGTAGATTAGAAGATAATTTGATGCCAACCTTTGAGTGTCAATGAATTGATAAAGATTAGCAAAACTCAAAATTGATGACCAAAACGAAGTCAAAATGGTGTCATCTTTTGGTATGCTCTAGCCCACAATATGTACTCCAACTTTTATTTTGGGACCCAAGCAAGTTGTTCATAAGAATTAGGAGAACGCGGGATGCCAACATGACGAACTGAAATTCCACACTTAGAAATCCGAAATGCTGGAATTTACAGCAGATTCGAACTTGTGCCTATTATTTGACAGGATTAGAAGATGATTCAGACTTGGGCACTTTAACAAAGTTTGTAGCATAAAAACTATACTACAACTTTTATTAAAGGACCTTGTACTGTTTCTGCCTGGTTAGTAAGATACAAAGCTCCCAACTAGGATACCCGAAACTGAGCACCTTGAGGACTTAGCCAAAATTTCTGGGGTTCCAAAACAGCACTGCATTGAATCTTGTGAGCTCAATTTGACTAGGATAGGTACCAAACTAGCTCTTGACCATTAAATAAAGTTTGTTCTACAGAAGTAAAACTATAACTTTTATTTAAGGTCAAACCTCATAACTGGTACCAAAGTCAAACTTTCACTTTGGTCAAAGTATCAACTTGATAAAGCTCAAACTAGGATTTTAGAGCAAATAAAGCATTTTCTTGGCACAAGCCCAATATGAACCCTTCATGACCTTTGTTGTAGAGCTCATTTAGAATCACTTGGTCAAGATTGCAAGGTTAGGTTAGTAACCCAAGGTTCCGTTCACTGAATAAGGTCATTCCAACAATCATGTAACTTCTCCTTTCATTTGACCTTTTGAATCCAAACTTCACGAAACTTTTTGTGTGATCAACCTAGGTAGAGATGGAGATGATACACATGAAAGAAGCACCATCAACACCCACAAGCTCTATTATGGAGGATCATCAAGCATTCACTTGTCACAACATCAAAGTATGTTTCATACTATCATATATGAACAATTGATGCTTATGCTCATGAAATGTGAGTGCCAAAATGCAAGACAAACACCTGGGGTGTTACAGCGCCTCCATCCGGGGGACGTCGACGTCACCTCGAGGCGGGCCCTCGAGAATCCGATCGAGGCGCGACGCCATCCCCTCAGAGTCGTCGCTGTCCTCGTCGTCATCGTCATCGTCGTTAGGGGATTCTTCCTCAGGCTCCCCCTCTGCCTGGATTTGGCTCGACGCGCCTCTAATGCTTGGCGGTCGAGGTTCTTCTTCTCCCCTTCTTTGCAGAGTCCTTGGCAGACTTTAGCTTTTCGGCGGATTGGCACCGTTTGTCACGATCGACCTCGTCCTCCTTTACCGGAGGCCTCGAGGACCGGACATCAATCCGACCCTGCCAAAACAAAGGCAGACTTAGAAAAAAGAGAGGGGAGAAAGGAAACCCAGAATCGAGGCTGCGCGCAAGAAGAAAGCGTACCAGATCGATCGAGCCTGCGTCTGGTCTCATGGGGAAGCCGTTAACGTGCTCCGACTGAAAATCACCTGCAATTGCAACCCTGACTCGGGCCGCGACTTCGTCGTCCGCCGGAGCCTCGTTGGACATCCGACACACCTCGAGGTCCCGAGATGGACATCTCGTTGGGCATGGTCACTCTACCTCATCTTTTGCTTTTGTACAAATGATCAGACTCTGGCACTGTAATGAACTAAGTGTCCATGTGGATTTTCAAAAGAGAATTGCATCCGCTACATTTGATCTTGGTTTGTAATAACTATGTTTGAGCTCTGATGTAATTTTTGGAATGATGTGAACTTGATGTAACTTATGGATGGTGACTGCTAAACTTATTACGATCTTGGTTGTATGTGTATGGAAATGTTTGAAATCCCAAGAGATTGCACAGACTACCGGGATTATTTGCGCTTAAGCTCGATGGTTTAACTGTGCAAACGATCGCTATTAGGCTTAATCTCTTATAATTTGGACGGTTCTGTTACACTTCAAGATTCAATCTTCTCTTCAGGTACTCTCAAACACCTCTTTAACTGTGACACTTTTTGTAACACCCCAGCGTTATGGTTGCATAAATCAAGTGCATAGCATGAGCATCATCATCCACTCAAAGCATAGCATGATCATCATCTACCTTGAGCCATGTCATTCTATGCAAAATTGTGATTTAAAATGGCTTAAATAGGCTTCCTATGCTTATATTTGAAGTGAACCATGCTTGTGTTTGTGCTCTATGCCTTGGTAATTAGTTTATCTATGCTTAACTTAACCTTGGGAACAATGTTCATGTTGATCACTTCTCCAAAATAATCACTTAAGTCATACTTATGTAAATAGGCCCTAAAAACCTCTTTTGCTTAGGCTTTTAAAAAGTGTTTCATAAAATGTTTGCATGTCAAAACTTCCTACAGCAAAGTTGTAGCAAATTTTATAAGGAAGAAAAGTTGTTTTATGGCCATCTCATGAAAATGATCACAAATAGCTCAAAAGTGACCCACAAGGCAGATTTGGGGCTGTTTCCAACACTTAGAGAAATTCTCTAAGTATGGGAACGCTACAGTTTGCTTGAGCGATTTTGGGAATGTTGTATCTCTCAATCCAGGCCGATCTGGCTTTTGCTCCAATTGACAAAGTTGTAGAACTCAGTTGGTACTCGAATTTTGTCAACTACACCATCTCCTAAGTCGCTCTGGTTTGAGAGTAAATCATCGACGAAGTTCCTCTATCAGTCGGTGATCGCGAGGTTCGTTTCAGAGTTGAGCTCGCCGGCGTGGATGTCCCGATCGACACCTGTCCGCCAGATGTCGTCCGTACGCCGGCGATGGCCCCGCTCATCAGCTCCCAGCACGCGCATGACGTCCACGGCGACGCCCCAGACGCAGTGGACGCGTCCACTCTCGACTTTCACGCCCTCACTCGCCAGAAGAGCGCCCGCAGCGAGCTCACCGCAGCGAGCTCACTCCGGCGAGCTCGTGCGCGCTCCTCGCTGCGTCTCAGCCCACCAAACTTCACCCAAAGCTCCGCCGTGAACCGCTCTCCCTTCTCCACCCACCACCTTGCCGTGAAATCCACCGGTGAGCCGCCATTCCCTTCTTCCCCCAAATCGGGTCGCCGTGACCGTCTTTTCCGGCGAGCCCAATGCTGAGCCCCGTGAAGCCTCTCGTCGTCTCTGGTTAGGTCCTAGAGGTTGCTTAGGTTCCTAGCTTGCGTTTGCGCCACTTGGTGGACGCTCTACCGAGCTCCCCGTCGCCGGACACGATGCGCAGCGCCGCCGTGTTTCCGCCGGAGATGGGTGCTCTCGTGGCCAGCGTGTTCCACGAGGTTTCAAGCCAAGCCGCGTACCTAGGAAGCTCCGCCGTAGTTCGCTGGTGTTGTAGAAGGTCTTAGGTCGCGCTCTACCGACCTGAGGGCTCCGGCGTAACGCCCAGCACCTCCGCCGAGCCGCCATCGTCGACGGCGAGCCCCTTCTGGTGGCTCCGCCGTGGGGAAAAGGGGGTCAATCGAGTCGCTAGAGCCTGGGGATCACGTTGGTGCCCTTGGTTTGGCCGGAGACCTCGCCGTCGCGGATAAATCGCCGGCGAAATTCGCCTCGGCCGTGAGGAAGAAGAACCTGACAGCTGGGGTCCACTGTCAGCGTCACCTCTCTTCCCTCCTTTTCTTTTATTGCAAAAATCATATATCCTGTTTCTGAGATCCAAAAATTGTGAAACCAATTTTGTGTTGTTCCATGAGATGGCTAGTTTTTAATAAAAATATAAAATGAACCATGTTTTCTGGGAAAATATTTATTAAGGATTTAATCTTGTTATTCTTGGATAAATTCATATCTCTTGCTATACTACTTAGTTTACCCTGAAAATTTTATGGTAGTCTCTGTGTGATACTAGAGTGCTTTGATAAATATTTCATGATTTTTGGAGTACTACAGCTTTGTTATGTAATTATGATTGCAATGTAGCTTGTTTCTTTAATTAAATCATATAAAATAAATGGTGTTTATGCTGGTGCTCCATTTTGGTGGTAAACATGTTCTTGGTATTCTTACTATGTAAATAATCTGAAATCTGTTGTTTGACACTATATAAGTCATGTTTCTGAATTTATGAAATAAATACCTTGTTACATGTTAAATGCATATATTTAATTTGGTATGTGAAATTGCTCTGAAATTTTTATGGTGATTCTTTGGTGCTTTACATGTGCCTCTGTAATTTTTGTAGATTTTTCTGAGCACCTTGACTAATATCTTGAAATTATGCTCACTTCTAGAATTAATTAATAAATGCCTTGTTAAGTAAATGTTGAGGGTTATCATCTGATGTTCTGGTAACCTTGTGATATGCTTGTGCTTATAAGCCATGTGGGTGGTATGGTTTATATTTTGGTTATGTCATCAAATAATTAATTAAAGGGTTAAAAGCTGTTCTGGACAGCAAGGGAGTAATTTAACTTTTGATTAATAATAATTTGACTTTCTGGGAAACTTGTCTAAATCAAAGTTGTTGTAAACTTATTGAACTAGCTGTGGTTTAAATTTGAGGTCATTTGGCCTAGTAGTTTAGAAGTTATAGCTGTTCCAAGTTAGGTTCCAGGAAATGGGTACTCTCTGTTTTTTTTGGGACAGAACCTGGAACTTTGTTTAAATGACTGGTTTAATATATGAATCTTGCTGTGATGTTTTAAGATGATTTGTAGACAATTTCATAAGCTTTCCAGAATGTCCTCACTTAAGTTTGTTGGATCTTGGTGGTAATAGTTATGATCTGTTTACTGAGCTGCTCCCGTTCTATGTTGCTTGCTGTTATGTGCTATCATGATAGGTTTTGGGCTAAGTTAACTTGTTAACTTGTGTGAACTTGTATAACTATTGCTCCGTAAATAAGTGTCCAGTGAGTCACTTATGTTATCAAACATTCATTCTTTAGTATGCACACCCTCTTATTCCTCGAGCATGCAATAGGTGCATCGGACACGACAGCCTCCTACGAGCTGCAAGTGAACCCCGAAGGCCAGGAGGGCAGCCAAGAGGTGGAGGTCCAGCAAGTCGGACTCGAGGAGCCCGAAGAAGAAGTTGAGTGCCCGAATCACGAGCCAGCCTCGTTCGTGAAAGGCAAGCCCCGAAGCATTCTAAGCCTCCCTTTACTTTTGAAAGCTTACTTAATACATTATATCTATTGGTGCATTAAGTATAGGAGTTGTGATGAAGCCTTTGCTGCATTTTACTCCATCCTTGTCCAGATACTTACCACACCCTAGTTGTAGAGTTAGGATCGAGTAGCAGCTTAGCCATGCTTAAACGGTAGAAGTCCGGTGATTTCCTGTCACCTGCGTGATATAGGGTTATGTCGGATCACGATGGTCTATATGTGCTATCGTGGATGGAACCTGATTAATTTGACTTAAGCCGGGCGGAGTTTTGCAAGTTTGTAGTAACTCCGTCTGTGGCAGCTAAGGACCGATCGTTGTACGTCCTCTTGTCATGTGGAACGCATGCCTAACACTTAGTTGGCCGGATAACTCGTTCCGACCGCGAAGCCGAGTCGTATGACTCAGGCCGGAAGACCGGCAAGTATAAAGTGCGCACTACCGGAGGAAGTGCGGTGTGCGGGGGACCATTGGCGTAAGCCCAAAGGCAGGTGAGTTAAAATTCCTGACCTCCCTGGCAGAGTGGTAGCCCTGGGAGTGCGGCGCTGATCGGAGCCGCGATTCCTGAGTTGTACCAAAGGTGACCCGTTGGCTCTCCGACGGGGGATGCTTGGGTGAGTGCTAGGAATAACCCTCCAGCTAGATAGGAATTCGATTCGAATCGCCGTCTCTCCCGGTCAGTGAGAACTTGACAGAGCAGCGGCAAACGTAGCATTCACTAATGAACTTGGTTCATGATAATGATGATAGCAAGGAAGAGCATATGATGAACTTGATATGGTTATTATTGCTTGTAATAATCAAGTGAAGTGCTTTAGTATAGGTGCTAATCTAGTGGTAGGCTGATGATGAATAAACATGATGCTTCAACAATAAGTTAGTTTTAATGCAAGCTTTTGGCAAATATTGAGTCAACTAGCCCTAATTGATATTGGCCTTGCATGATCCTTGATGTCTTTTATGTTTTACTAGACGGGTAAGTCTAGCTGAGTACATTCTCGTACTCAGGGTTTATTCCCACCTGTTGCAAATGACATCTTTTATGACGGTTTCTGCAAGACCTGTCTCCATCCCGCTGGGGATGAGGACTAACCGTTGGGCACGGTTTTCTAACAAACTCGTACCTGTTGCTTTTGGAAGGATGGTGTAGACTCTGGCCGTAACTCAAACTCATGAACTGAACTTTGGAAAGTGTGTGTGTAACTATTTTGCTTCCGCTACTTCGAACAAGTGTTGTAATAACTTAATACTCCGATGTGGTGCCGCTTCGCCGGCAATGAATGACTATGTAACATTCGTTGTGTTTATGTTGAACTATTACGATCTTGGTTTGTTGCAAGTTGGTTTGAAGTCCTTCGTGATTTCAATTGACTACCGGGATTATATGGGCTCAAGTTTGGAAACTTGATTGCTTGTCGATCGTTTCTACACTTGAACTCTTATAATTTGGTCGGTTCTGTGACAACTGGTATCGGAGCAAGTTCAGCATTATAAATGCAGTGTTTGTGTATTTAAAAACAAAAGAATTTTAAATAAAATGGTGTAAATCAATAATTAAGTTATGCCAGTGGTCGAATCCTCCTTGCCCACATAAGGACTATAGGTGGCTATTTAAGTACTGACTTGGGGGGTTTTATTTATGCATCTCCGGCAGTACTCAGGTATGGATGTTTGATGACCGCACTATGCTACCCTGTGGTCTAATGGTGGAGGTAGCCTTCATATGTGAATTAGCCACATATGTCGCTAGAGTTAAATTATGCAACGTCGCACCTACGCTCTGGTAAGTGTGAGCTGTGAGAGTATGATCGTCCAAATGGCGGTCTAGGGGAGTGTTCGCGGTGGTTTTCTAGAGTGGTTACATGTCAAAACCATGGAACCATGAAAGAAACTTAATTGGAGAGCATTTAATTTCTCGGGTAGCTGTGGTGTCATTGTTTGTGCATGTTGGGCATGTCCAAGCAATGTGCACTTAGTTTACTGCTTTCTTGAGTGATATATTGGGAACTGTTGGGCTGAAATGAAGTTTTCTGCAGGTACTCTAACAGCGCATGTGTAACTCGATAGTTATCGTATTGAGAGACGAATGTATGCCACCGTATATCCGATAGAATATTAGTTTTCTAAGTTTGTGAGGACGTACGGTTCGTGCATGCATCATGTCGCATTCATACATACATTCTGTCTACTCCTTCCCTTACAATTTCGTCCCTTTTAATTAAATAAATGTTGCTTAAACTAATCCTCTTTTACCCATGGTATTCCTATTCCTTTCCACAGATGGACGCACCCGCTTCACCCCGTCCCAGTGACACGTTCTTGCGCGAGTTTGGCACTCCTACCCTGCTCTGGAGAGTGTTACAGACTGTTGGGTATACTGAGCCACCTCAGTATTCTTGGTGGGAGTTGGAGAGCACAGGAGGGATACAGTGGTTTGCTGTGCAGGGAGTTGTCCCTCCACATGGGGACAAGCCTGCATGGACAGGCTGGACTTGTAGCTCAGATGGGCAGACTCCTTGGGAGGCAGCTCAGGTTGCAGCCCAAACTATCCTGCTCGATGTCTGTCAGAGGTGTGGTGATGAGCTGACGGGAGGACCAGCGGCCTCCATTCCCCGTGCTGACCCAGCAGCAGCGGAGTGGAAACAGGCTGATGGTTGTGCTTTGGTTCGAGGCAGGGGAGAGAGAGCTGAGAGTTCTAGTCCTGCTATGAGTGCTATGATGGCGGTGCTCAAGCTGATCAGTCAGCGAGAGGACACCTATGCACAGGTGATGGTAGCTGTTCGCCGAGCTCAGGAGATGCAACAGAAGGCTGAAAGGCGTGCTCGCAAGTTTCGCAAGCAAGCTAGACTCCTAGAGCAAGCTCAGAAGGACCGCAATGACTGGGAAGACATTGCGGAGTACCGTAGGCAGCAGTGGGTGAAGGCCATTAGAGAGAGAGATCATAAGCAGGATCAGATGAGTCAGTTAGCTAGAGAGAAGGAGACAGTGCAGGAGCGCTTGGTGCAGATCACTCGTGAGAGGGACACTGCACTCCGCGTGTCGGAGAACCGGCGTAGAGCATGGGAGATGCACCGAGTTCAGTCGCTTGAGCGGGAGAACTATCTACAGGATCAGATTGAGGCTGGTCTTGTGGAGATTCACCGTCTCAATAACTTGCTACACCCTATTCCTCGCCCTATACCCGTGTACCCCGAGGTGGGACCTCAGGTGATTGTGGCCGATGATGATGGTATGGAGGTCGATGGACCAGCAGCGGCTGCACCACCTTTGCACGAGGACGTGGAGGATGAAGAGCTTGAGCCGGTTAGCGACGAGGATGGAGAGGCGATCTTCGACGCTGACTCGGACGACGAGCCTGGAGTGTAGGGAGTAGTGGGTAGTGTCATGTGAGGATCTTTTGTAGTCTGGCAGCTAGCGGTGATGCTTTTGTATCCATGTTGTAATCCGAAACCTTGACCTTGACTCATGGCATGTAGTGGGATGGTGTAATAACTTTGTGGACCCATTGTGTAATCTTAACATGTTCATTATGTTATGACGATGTTTTCCGTTGTGGTGCATATTGCAGATATCTCTGTCATGTGTTGGATTGGTGATGTTGTTTTGTGGAATTGAATTGTTGTGCCTTTCTGTAAAGCTATTCTCTCGAATACTTTCAGGCATGAATATAAGTTCTTCTGCGGCAAATCTTGTCATCATCAATGCTCACTGACTATGTCTTTACAGATGTCTCGTGGCACCCGAGGTGCGGAACAGCGTGCAAACATGAATCCACCTACTCCTCCTCCACCACCCAATCCTGCTGAGTTAATGCAAATGATGGTGGACAATCAGAGGATGCTCACTGAGACCATCAATCGGATGGCCAATCAGGGTGGTCGTAATGCACATGAAGGGCCAGCTCCTAACCAGTACAGTAGCTTCAAGGACTTCATGGATACAAAGCCCCCACCTTTCAGAGAAGTTGAAGAACCCCTTCAAGCTGAAGAATGGCTGAACACGGTGGAACAAAAGTTCTGCTTGCTTCGGTTGACTGAAGGTTTGAAGGCAGAGTATGCAGCTCATCAACTGCAAGGCCCAGCAGGCATGTGGTGGAATCAGTATCAGGAAGCTCTTCCAGCCGACACTGTGCTGGACTGGAATCTTTTCCGTGAAGCTTTCAAGGGGCATTTCATTCCTCCTGGTGTCATGGAGATGAAGCATACTGAGTTCATGCAGTCAACCCAGGGTAACAAAACTATGAAGGAGTACCTACATGCTTTCAATCATCTGTCAAGGTATGCTCCTGAGTTTGTGAACACTGAGGCGAAGAAGATTGCTAGCTTCAAATGGGGTCTTGGTCCCAAGTTGCTGAAGACTATGGGCCGCACTAAGTGTGCAACTTTCAATGAGTTTGTCAGTGATGCTCTCACTCAAGAGAACTATAACACTGTGTACACTGCGACCAAGACTCGCAAGAGGGCTTTTGAGGCCGGGACAGGGTCATCTCAGTCCAAGGCTCCAGTGGCAGCTAAGCCACCGTTCCGCGCTCCAACGCCTAACCAGCGGTACCGCCCTCCAATGAAGAAGAATGAGGCCAAGACGGGTTTTCGCAAGGGGTACTCTAATGCTCTTCCTAGGGGCAACACTGGTCCCAACTATGCCAAGACTCCACCTGCCAACCGTCCGTGCTGGAACTGCAATTAGACCGGGCATTGGCAGAGCAACTGTCCTTACCCGCCAAAGAAGGTCAACCAAGGGAACGTCCGCCAGGGCCGTGTTCACTACACCACTGTAGAAGCAATCCCTGCTGGTGAGGTAGTTACGGCTGGTAAGTTTCTGGTCAATCAACATGACGCACTTGTGCTTTTTGATTCAGGAGCATCGCATTCTTTTGTGAGTTATGAATTTGTGTCTAAGCATAATCTCAAGGAAATTACACTTGATAAGGGCAGTTATTGTATTAGTGCCGCGGGAAATGATATTTCCACCAATCAAGTGGTTTTGGGGGCAACTCTGGAAATAGGAGGCCGTCAATTTCTTGCTGATTTGGTTGTTCTACCCGGTGTGGGCATAGATGTAATTCTGGGGATGAAGTGGATGAGTGGCAACGGAGTTCTTATCGACAACACCACTCGTGTAGTGATGTTGAAAGACCCGAATACCAAGGAGGCATTTCTAGTGCAACTCCCTCGTGATATTCAAATCCGTAGCACTGTGAATGCAGTTACATCTAAGGCTATTCAGGACATTCCGGTGGTGTGTGAGTTTCCGGATGTATTTCCTGATGATTTACCTGGGCTTCCTCCAGATCGGGATGTGGAGTTCAAAATTGAATTGATTCCCGGCACCGCTCCTATCTCTAGAAGACCTTATAGAATGCCACCCAACGAATTAGCTGAGCTTAAGACCCAACTAAATGAGTTGTTGAAGAAGGGTCTTATCCGTCCTAGTTCGTCTCCGTGGGGTTGTCCGGCTATCTTTGTGAAGAAGAAGGATCAATCTTTGCGCATGTGTGTGGACTATCGTCCCCTAAATGTAGTGACCATCAAGAATAAATACCCTCTTCCTCGCATTTATATTTTGTTTGATCAGTTGTCTAAAGCTAAGGTATTCTCCAAGATTGATTTGTGATCTGGGTACCATCAGATCAAGATCCGTCCTGAAGATGTGCCTAAGACAGCTTTCTCGACAAGGTATGGGTTGTATGAGTATCTCGTCATGTCCTTCGGTCTTACAAATGCAGCTGCTCACTTCATGTATCTCATGAATTCGGTGTTCATGCCCGAATTGGACAAGTTTGTGGTGGTCTTCATTGATGATATCTTGGTATATTCCTGCAATGAAGAGGAGCATGCAGAGCATCTGCGTATAGTGTTGTCGCGTTTGCGTGAACATCAGCTTTGTGCCAACTTTAGCAAATGTGAGTTTTGGCTGAAGAAAGTACCTTTCTTGGGCCATGTCTTATCTGAAGAAGGCATATCGGTGGACCCAGCCAAGGTGCAAGAGGTGCTGGATTGGAAAGTTCCAACTTCGGTACACGAGGTTCGGAGTTTTCTCGGTCTTGCTGGATATTATCGTCGATTCATTCCCGAATTCTCAAAAATATCCAAGCCTATGACTCGATTACTTCAGAAGGATGAGAAGTTTGTGTGGACGCCTAAGTGTGAAGAGGCATTCCACAAATTGAGGACATTGCTGACATCAGCTCCTGTTCTAGCTCAGCCTGATATCGAGAAGCCCTTCGATGTCTTTTGTGACACGTCAGGCATTGGTTTACGCTGTTTGTTGATGCAGGAAGGTCGCGTGATCGCGTATGATTCGCGCCAACTTCGAAAGCATGAGGTCAATTACCCTACTCATGACTTAGAATTGGCAGCAGTTGTTCATGCTTTGAAAATCTGGAGGCATTATTTGCTGGGTAATCTGTGTAATATCTACACTGATCATAAGAGCCTCAAGTATATCTTCACTCAACCTGAACCGAACATGCGGCAGCGAAGGAGGCTTGAGTTGATTAAAGATTATAATCTACAAGTGCACTATCATCCGGGCAAGGCAAACGTGGTGGCGGATGCCTTGAGTCTGAAAGCGCACTATCACTCTATCCAAGTGGAAGATCCGTTGTTGTCACATCTTATGCATCCACTTGTGCTCAACCAGATTTCGCTGGAGAGTACTCTTCGCAATCAAGTTATCGAATTGTAGCAAACAGATGTAGGCATCCATCATATAAAGAGGAGAATGAAGGAAGAAGAAACCAAGCATTTTCGGGTCGATGAGAACGGAATTCTTTGGTTCAAAGATCGACTAGTGGTCCCAAAAGACCGCGAGCTGTGAAATCAGATCTTATCTGAAGCTCATTCATCCAAATTGTCTATCCATCCTGGTAGTAGTAAGATGTATCAGGATTTGAAACCTTTGTTTTGGTGGACAAAGATGAAAAAGGAGATTGCTGCTTTTGTCGCTCGTTGTGACAATTGTTGTCGTGTGAAGGCTGTTCACATGAAAGCTGGTTTGCTTCAACCCTTATCAATTCCTGGTTGGAAATGGGAAGAAGTCAGCATGGATTTCATCAGTGGACTCCCAACTTCTGTTAAGGGTTACGACTCCATCTGGGTGATTGTAGATCGCTTGACCAAGGTTGCTCGATTTATTCCAGTTCGAACTGACTATCGTCCACATCAGTATGCAGAGTTGTATTTCGAGCACATTGTTTGCCAATATGGTGTGCCTTGAACAATTATATCAGATCGTGGACCACAGTTCACTGCTCATTTTTGGGAGTGTTTGCATGAGCAAATTGGTACTCATTTAGTCCGTAGCTCTGCTTATCATCCCCAAACAGCAGGTCAAACTGAATGTGTTAACCAAATCCTAGAAGATATGTTGAGAGCATGTGCTCTCTCTTCAAAAGGTTCTTGGTTTAAGTGGTTGCCATGAGCTGAGTTCTCCTACAACAATAGTTATCAGGAGAGTATCAAGATGGCTCCATTTGAAGCCCTGTACGGTCGGAGGTGTCGAACCCCATTGAATTGGGTAGAAGCCGAAGAGCGAAGGTTTTATGGCATCGATTTCGTGAACGAAGCAGAGCAGCAAGTCCGTACCATCCAGCAACATCTGGAAGCTGCTCAAGCTCGTCAGAAAAGTTATGCCGACAAAAGAAGGAAACCGATTGAGTTTTCAGTTGGTGACCATGTGTATATCAAGGTGTCTCCGATGAAGGGTGTACAAAGGTTCGGAGTCAAGCGAAAGCTTGCACCTCGTTATGTGGGACCTTATCGGATTCTCGAAAAGAAAGGGAATGTGGCGTACAAAGTTCAATTTCCAGTTGCGCTTCGAGCTATTTTTCCTGTCTTGCATGTATCACAATTAAAGAAGTGCCTTCGTGTACCAGAGGAACGAGTGGAAGTTCGAGATATCAAGTTGAAGTCAGACTTGGTGTACGAAGAAAAACCTGTCGCGGTTCTTGATCGCAAGGAGCAGGAGACTCGTAATCGTGTGGTTAAATTCTACAAAGTGTTGTGGAGTAACCACGGGGAGGAAGATGCCACTTGGGAGACGGAGGATTATTTAAAAGAAGTTTACAAAACCTTCTTCGAAAATTAGTAAGCTTTCAAATCTTGGGACGAGATTTTTGTAAGGGGGGAGGGCTGTAACACCCCAGTGTTATGGTTGCATAAATCAAGTGCATAGCATGAGCATCATCATCCACTCAAAGCATAGCATGATCATCATCTATCTTGAGCCATGTCATTCTATGCAAAATTGTGATTTAAAATGGCTTAAATAGGCTTCCTATGCATATATTTGAAGTGAACCATGCTTGTGTTTGTGCTCTATGCCTTGGTAAATAGTTTATCTATGCTTAACTTAACCTTGGGAACAATGTTCATGTTGATCACTTCTCCAAAATAATCACTGAAGTCATACTTATGTAAATAGGCCCTAAAAACCTCTTTTGCTTAGGCTTTTAAAAAGTGTTTCATAAAATGTTTGCATGTCAAAACTTCCTACAGCAAAATTGTAGAAACTTTTATAAGGAACAAAAGTTGTTTTATGGCCATCTCATGAAAATGACCACAAATAGCTCAAAAGTGACCCACAAGGCAGATTTAGGGCTGTTTCCAACACTTAGAGAAATTTTCTATGGGAACGCTACAGTTTGCTTGAGCGATTTTGGGAATGTTGTATCTCTCAATCCAGGCCGATCTAGCTTTTGCTCCAATTGACAAAGTTGTAAAACTCAGTTAGTACTCGAACTTTGTCAACTACACCATCTCCTAATTCGCTCTGGTTTGGGAGTAAACCATCGACGAAGTTGCTCTGTCAGTCGGTGATCGCGAGGTTTGTTTCAGAGTTGAGCTCGCCGGCGTGGATGTCCCGATCGACACCTGTCCGCCAGATGTCGTCCGTACGCCGGCGATGGCCCCGCTCGTTAGCTCCCAGCGCACGCATGACGTCCACGGCGACGACCCGGACGCAGTGGACGCGTCCACTCTCGCCTTTCACGCCCTCACTCGCCAGAAGAGCGCCCGCAGCGAGCTCACCGCAGCGAGCTCACTCCGGCGAGCTCGTGCGCGCTCCTCGCTGCGTCTCAGCCCACCAAACTTCACCCAAAGCTCCGCCGTGAACCGCTCTCCCTTCTCCACCCACCACCTCGCCGTGAAATTCACCGGTGAGCCGCCATTCCCTTCTTCCCCCAAATCGGGTCGCCGTGACCGTCTTTTCCGGCGAGCCCAATGCCGAGCCCCGTGAAGCCTCTCGTCGTCTCTGGTTAGGTCGTAGAGGTTGCTTAGGTTCCTAGCTTGCGTTTGCGCCACTTGGTGGACGCTCTACCGAGCTCCCCGTCGCCGGACACGATGCGCAGCGCCGCCGTGTTTCCGCCGGAGATGGGTGCTCTCGTGGCCAGCGTGTTCCACGAGGTTTCAAGCCAAGCCGCGTACCTAGGAAGCTCCGCCATAGTTCGCTGGTGCTGTAGAAGGTCTTAGGTCGCGCTCTACCAGCCTGAGGGCTCCGGCGTAACGCCGAGCACCTCCGCCGAGCCGCCATCGTCGACGGCGAGCCCCTTCTGGTGGCTCCGCCATGGGGAAAAGGGGGTCAATCGAGTCGCTAGAGTCTGGGGATCACGTTGGTGCCCTTGGTTTGGCCGGAGATCTTGCCGTCGCGGAGAAATCGCCGGCGAAAGTCGCCTCAGCCGTGAGGAAGAAGAACCTGACATCTGGGGTCCACTGTCAGCGTCAACTCTTTTCCCTCCTTTTCTTTTATTCAAATCCAGATTTTTGGCTTTCTTGCAAAAATCATATCTCCTGTTTCTGAGATCAAAAAATTGTGAAACCAATTTTGTGTTGTTCCATGAAATGGCTAGTTTTTAATAAAAATATAAAATGAACCATGTTTTCTGGGAAAATATTTATTAAGGATTTAATCTTGTTATTCTTGGATAAATTCATATCTCTTGTTATACTGCTTAGTTTACCCTGAAAATTTTATGGTAGTCTCTGTGTGATACTAGAGTGCTTTGATAAATATTTCATGATTTTTGGAGTACTGCAGCTTTGTTATGTAATTATGATTGCAATGTAGCTTGTTTCTTTAATTAAATCATATAAAATAAATGGTGTTTATGCTGGTGCTCCATTTTGGTGGTAAACATGTTCCTGGTATTCTTACTATGTAAATAATCTGAAATCTGTTGTTTGACACTATATAAGTCATGTTTCTGAATTTATGAAATAAATACCTTGTTACATGTTAAATACATACCTTGGTATGTGCAATTGCTCTGAAATTTTTATGGTGATTCTTTGGTGCTTTACTTGTGCCTCTGTAATTTTTGTAGATTTTTCTGAGCACCTTGACTAATATCTTGTAATTATGCTCACTTCTAGAATTAATTAATAAATGCCTTGTTAAGTAAATGTTGAGGGTTATCATCTGATGTTCTGGTAACCTTGTGATATGCTTGTGCTTATAAGCCATGTGGGTGGTATGGTTTATATTTTGGTTATGTCATCAAATAATTAATTAAAGGGAGAAAAGCTGTTCTGGACAGCAAGGGAGTAATTTAACTTTTGCTTAATAATAATTTGACTTTCTGGGAAACTTGTCTAAATCAAAGTTGATGTAAACTTATTGAACTAGCTGTGGTTTAAATTTGAGGTCATTTGGCCTAGTAGTTTAGAAGTTATAGCTGTTCCAAGTTAGGTTCCAGGAAATGGGTACTCTCTGTTTTTTTTGGGACAGAACCTGGAACTTTGTTTAAATGACTGGTTTAATGTATGAATCTTGCTGTGATGTTTTAAGATGATTTGTAGACAATTTCATAAGCTTTCCAGAATATCCTCACTTAAGTTTGTTGGATCTTGGTGGTAATAGTTATGATCTGTTTACTGAGCTGCTCTCGTTCTATGTTGCTTGCTGTTATGTGCTATCATGATAGGTTTTGGGCTAAGTTAACTTGTTAACTTGTGTGAACTTGTATAACTATTGCTCCGTAAATAAGTGTCCAGTGAGTCACTTATGTTATCAAACATTCATTCTTTAGTATGCACACCCTCTTATTCCTCGAGCATGCAGTAGGTGCATCGGACGCGACAGCCTCCTACGAGCTGCAAGTGAACCCCTAAGGCCAGAAGGGCAGCCAAGAGGTGGAGGTCCAGCAAGTCGGACTCGAGGAGCCCGAAGAAGAAGTTGAGTGCCCGAATCATGAGCCAGCCTCGTTCGTGAAAGGCAAGCCCCGGCGCATTCTAAGCCTCCCTTTACTTTGGAAAGTTTACTTAATACGTTATATCTATTGGTGCATTAAGTATAGGAGTTGTGATGAAGCCTTTGCTGCATTTTACTCCTTCCTTGTCCAGATACTTACCACACCCTGGTTGTAGAGTTAGGATCGAGTAGCAGCTTAGCCATGCTTAAACGGTAGAAGTCGGGTGATTTCCTGTCACCTGCGCGATATAGGGTTATGTCGGATCACGATGGTCTATATGTGCTATCGTGGATGGAACCTGATTAATTTGACTTAAGCCGGGCGGAGTTTTGCAAGTTTGTAGTAACTCTGTCTGTGGCAGCTAAGGACCGATCGTTGTACGTCCTCTTGTCATGTGGAACGCATGCCTAACACTTAGTTGGCCGGATAACTCGTTCCGACCGCGAAGCCGAGTCGTATGACTCAGGACGGAAGACCGGCAAGTATAAAGTGCGCACTACCGGAGGAAGTGCGGTGTGCGGGGGACCATTGGCATAAGCCCAAAGGCAGGTGAGTTAAAATTCCTGACCTCCCTAGCAGAGTGGTAGCCCTGGGAGTGCGGCGCTGATCGGAGCCGCGATTCCTGAGTTGTACCAAAGGTGACCCGTTGGCTCTCCGACGGGGGATGCTTGGGTGAGTGCTAGGAATAACCCTCCAGCTGGATAGGAATTCGATTCGAATCGCCGTCTCTCCCGGTCAGTGAGAACTTGACAGAGCAGCGGCAAACGTAGCATTCACTAATGAACTTGGTTCATGATAATGATGATAGCAAGGAGGAGCATATGATGAACTTGATATGGTTATTATTGCTTGTAATAATCAAGTGAAGTGCTTTAGTATAGGTGCTAATCTAGTGGTAGGCTGATGATGAATAAACATGATGCTTCAACAATAAGTTAGTTTTAATGCAAGCTTTTGGCAAATATTGAGTCAACTAGCCCTAATTGATATTGGCCTTGCATGATCCTTGATGTCTTTTATGTTTTACTAGACGGGTAAGTCTAGCTGAGTACATTCTCGTACTCAGGGTTTATTCCCACCTGTTGCAGATGACATCTTTTATGACGATTTCTGCAAGACCTGTCTCCATCCCGCTGGGGATGAGGACTAACCGTTGGGCACGGTTTTCTAACAAACTCGTACCTGTTGCTTTTGGAAGGATGGTGTAGACTCTGGCAGTAACTCGAACTCATGAACTGAACTTTGGAAAGTGTGTGTGTAACTATTTTGCTTCCGCTACTTCGAACAAGTGTTGTAATAACTTAATACTCCGATGTGGTGCCGCTTCGCCGGCAATGAATGACTATGTAACATTCGTTGTGTTTATGTTGAACTATTACGATCTTGGTTTGTTGCAAGTTGGTTTGAAGTCCTTCTTGATTTCAATTGACTACCAGGATTATATGGGCTCAAGTTTGGAAACTTGATTGCTTGTCGATCGTTTCTACACTTGAACTCTTATAATTTGGTCGGTTCTGTGACACTTTTGACACTTATTAACACAATTACTAAAAATAGACTTTTAAATCTATCCCTAGCAATGACGTCAAAATTACTTAACATCACTTAAGCTAGGTTGCCATCCCTAACATGATGTAGAAGTACTAGTATTAAATCTATATGCTTTTCTAGGAATAAAATAAATAAATAAATAAATAAAGATCCGCAAACGCACAGATAATACTGATGTAGCCTTTTAACAAGAAGTATTCCAGATATCATTATTTATATTTTTACCACTGGAAAAGGGACTTGCAATGAATTTTGAGCAATGAGCACTGCATGTAATCAATGGAGACCTTAACCATGTCTTTATCTATCTCTCATGCAGGGTAAGTGTCACATAAGATAAACATATGAATATAAATAATAAGTGACAGATGACAAATAAGAATTCATAGCCATTATAAACATGATAATCATCTCAAATAGAGTACTCTAAGTCTATAGCACTAGCATGGTATTAGGATAGTCTACAAGAAAAAGTCCTAAGTATTCTAACTATACTGTCAAAGCATAGATTCATTAGTGCAAGTACACCTAGCAACATCACTAGAAAAGGTTATATCTATGCATAGTGATATTAGCAAGAAAGATCATGAACAGAGCAATCACTTCCCTGTAATAATGGTGCTCTACAATCCTTATAATTGGGAGAAGGAATACAAAGGACTCAACAGGACTGTCACTCCCGCGATCTACCTCAAGCTCCGGACTATAAGGGGTAATAGCAAATAAATACGGTCTAGGCACCTCGCCTACACAATATTTATCACTTATCCATCGGCCTAATGAGTAAGCGCTATACGATCCTATGCATAAACATAATTCTAATCTAACTACGCTAAGCATATAATCAAAGTAGACTAAGAACAATATAATTGAGGACATAAGCAAATATAATAAAGTCAATTCTGGTATAATCAAATTGTCGAGGGTATCAGTAAGGGGTACCCTAACTGACGCCCATGACGAGAGCATCCGTACGCAAATCAACGGCCCCCGACTCGATGCCCCCTGGTCGCACACACAATTATCGACGCCCGTAGCCTCGAGCGCGGAAAGAGCGTCGTGCGAATCGATAGGGGCTCGAGCGCCGGCTACCGTCGAACACAGAAACAGGCTCGTACGAATCGAAAGGCCTCGAGCGCAAGGACGCCGCCCGCCGCCTGACGCGGGTACGGGAACCAGGGGCATTTAATGCGCCTGCCGCGTTCTCACCTAACCCATCAGTCACGGGAAGCGTTATAGGAAACCAGCACCCTTCCAATCGTTCTTTTTGCAGCCTTGCCCACCAAACGAGCCGGAGCATGGCAGGGAGTAGCGAGGTGGTTGAAACGTCCCGTCAAGACCCCCCTCGAGACATCTGAAGTCAGCGCTCCGCTCAGCAAGGCTTTAAGCAATGTTTGACCCTCGAGCAGGTATGTTCCTTCCCAGAGAAGGGTCGGGCAACGGAGGACGACACCTCAACCACTCTGACGTGGCCGCAGTCGCGACGTACGAGCGTGCAACTGATAAACCGGTCCAGGATGGCGCACAGGAGCAGGACTCAGGGGCACGCGTAATCATCATCAAGGTACCGAGACAAGACGGCTCGAGGCCACGCCGGTACGGAGGCCTCGAGTAGGTCAGCGCGCCGCACCCCTATCGACCCCTACTCTGTCGCCTATACATGTAACCTAGGCCTCCCCTTGGAACTATAAAAGGGGACGCTCAGGGGCGGATACGAAAACATAAGAGACATACGTTGAAGATCCACCATACTCCATCCACCCCACGCCTGTATTCACCCCTATACAAGCACTTAGGTGCAAAATAATACAAACACTCTCCCCCCCGCTGGATGTAGGGCCTTCTCTTGCCCGAACCAGGATAAATCATTGCGACTTTTCTTGCATCACCCTCTAGAAAGGGGAGCACGCACTAGTTTTACTCATTGGTGTGACCCCCTGGGGAGAAAACACCGACAGTTGGCGCGCCATGTAGGGGTCCTACGTGTTTTTCACTGATTTCCCATTTCTTTCCACATGGCCACTCTTGTTTCGCCGATTCCGCACTCCACAGTGATTTGGTTCGGGAGCCTCGAGTTCATGTCTACCGGTTTCGGCTATGACATGATCCTGCTCTCGGTCAAAGGACCGGGAGGAGCTCGCATTACGCCCGCATGATTGAGGGATCCGAGACGGGCTCGCCACCATGCCTCCCCACCCAAGAAGAGGTGTGGACAGCGCCGCCACCACTCCTCCGCCTCCTCGCGGTCACCAGTTCGTGCCAGGCGGGGGGTGACGCAGGAGCTGACAGACCAGCGCGCCGAAACCAAGGGTATGACAGCCCGACGCCACAAAGATCGCGCGACAACATTGGGAGACCGCGCGCCTCGCGTGCCCTCGTCCTCCACGACATTACTCCCGCACGGGTCGTTCGCCCCAGAAGAGCGCTGCCGTTTGGCCTGGACAACGCCGCGGCATCGCTCGCCAGGACAATATGTCCGAACGCCTAGACGTATGTAGAGCGACCAATGGTCCTCCAACGCGATGCAGAAGCACGGCAACAAGCGTCCGAATTGCCAGATTTCTCCCAGGTACGAGGCCTCCGCCGCTTAGGACCTAGGCGATACACAATCACCTCGCTCAGGCAACGACTGCTGGAGGAAGGACGGGGATGCTTCTACGCTGCTGAGCCAGATTCCGACTCAGAGTCCGACAGCTACGACCCTACTAGGGAATGCTTCCACATCTGCTTCCACATCGACGGGGCGGTGGAAACCACCGACGAAACACGAGACGCTGTCGCCGGCGGTCGAGCCCCTGTTGCAAGGGAGGACCCCAGGACGCCTAGGAACGATGGACAAGTCAACCCCCCGTCGCAGGAAGACAGAGCCGCACAACTCGCGCAGCTACGAGAGCTCAAAACGAAGCTCGACGAAGATCGCGAGCGCCTCGTCCTGCTCGAACAGATTCTCGAGCAGGACCAACCATACCCACCTAGCGGAAGTGTTCACAGACGGGCCCGAGAAGTGCATCAACAGATCGTTGGAGACGAGGAACCGGAGCAGCCCGTCAGCCGCTTCCCCCGAGCGGGCCAGAACGTCGTCACAGCAACAATGCTGCTCCGCAACATGCCTGAGCCCTCGAACTCCCAGGCGCGGTGAATTCGAGATAGGTGCAGACTCTGCTCCAAGTGGCGGTAGTTCAGCAGGCCAAGAGCTCAGCCTCTCGACGTCGAGGAGCAGCCACGGAAAAGCGTGAGGAGCCGGCCCAGAACGAAAAGGAGGTATCGGTCCATCAGCAACCACCCCCTCGAGGGAAGAAGACAGCGCTTATCCTCAACCACCACGTCGATAATCAACGGCGGCACGACGCACGATGCGACATCGACGAGCATCGCCACCGTCGATATGGAGACGCAGAGGAACGTGGCTACAGCGACCACCGCAGCGGGCAGTACGACAGCGACGAGGACAGGATGGCCCCAGAACCGCTGGGCCCTCGCGTGTTCAGCAGAGCAATCCGCAGCACGCCGCTGCCTAGCCTGTTTCGACCCCCAACTAGCATTGCTAAATACAACGACGAGACCAAGCCAGAGCTGTGGTTGGCAGACTTCCGGTTAGCCAATCAGTTGGGAGGCGCTCGAGGGGACGATCAAGCTATCATCCGACAGTTACCGCTTTTTCTCTCCGACACCGCCCGTAGATGGCTCGAGGAGCTCCCGGCCAACCAGATCCACGATTGGGTTGATTTGGCCAGAGTATTCGAGGTTAACTTCAAGGGGACCTACATACGGCCCGGTAACTCATGGGACCTCAGCAAGTGCAAGCAGAAGTCAGGAGAAACTCTCCGAGAGTATGCAAGACGCTTCTCAAAGCAGCGCACCGAGCTGCCGCACATCCCAGACCACGACATCATCCTGGCCTTTGTCTCGGGTACCACCAGCCGAGATTTGGTGTGGGAGTTAGGTGGGAATCGCCCTCAGACCGTCGATGAGCTGATGGACGTAGTGGTGAATTACGCTGCATGGGAGGAAGCGGTCGGTGCTTTCTTCAGTTGCGAAGGGGGCAAAGGCAAGTCGCCAGCCAATGACGATGAGGGCCCCAGACGAGGACCCAAGAAGAACAAGAAGAAGAAGAAAACACGACCGTTCCAACGGGAGACCCTCGACGACGACCTCATCGCCGCCCTGGATCGTAAAAGACCTCGAGGCCCCCCTGAAGGAGCTATCTTCGACAAGATGCTGAAGGAGCCCTGCCCTTACCATAAGGGATGGGCGAACCACAAGCTCGAGGACTGCCGTATGCTGAAGAGGCATTTCGATGGCTGGTGTTCAAGAAGGATGACCAGAAGGAAGAAAAGAGCAGTGACAAGGGGGACGACAAAGAAGACGAGGGTTTCCCGGCTGTCCACGACTGCTACATGATTTACGGCGGACCCTCGACGCAGCTGACTGCATGGCAGCGCAAGAGGGAGCACCGTGAGGTCTTTGCGGCAAGGATGGCGGTACCCCAGTACCTTAACAGGTCGAGCACCCCCATCACCTTCAATCAAGACGACCATCCCGACAAAGTAGTCGCCCCTGGCGTCTACCCACTCGTCGTCGACCCCATCATCGTCAACGCCAGACTCTCAAAGGTACTGATGGATGGCGGCAGCAGCCTGAACATCATCTACCTCGAGACCCTCGACCTCCTCGGCATCAAAAGGACGCAGCTCCAACCAAGCGCGGGCGGTATCCATGGTGTCGTGCCCGGAAAGAAGGCGTTGCGTGTAGGTCGAATCGACCTACCAGTCTGTTTTGGCACGGCAGCCAATTTCAGAAAGGAGGTCCTCACCTTCGAGGTGGTTGGATTCCGAGGCACGTACCACGCCATCATTGGACATCCGGGCTATGCCAAATTTATGGCTGTCCCCAACTACACCTACCTAAAGCTGAAGATGCCCGGGCCCAAGGGGGTAATCATCGTCAGCTCCTCCTATGAGCACGCGTACAAATGCGATGTCGAGTGCGTCGAGTACGGGGAAGCTGTCAACAACTCCACCGAGCTCGCCTCGAATCTCGAGGCCCTGGCCAAAGAGGCTCCAGAGCCCAAGCGTCACGCGGGCAGCTTCGAGCCGGCAGAAGGAACAAAGAAGATCCCACTCGACCCCAACGGCTCCGACGGCAAGGTGCTGACGATCAGCGCCGACCTCGACCCCAAATAGGAAGTCGTGCTCGTCGACTTTCTCTGTGCAAACACCGACATGTTTGCATGGAGTCCCTCGGACATGCCAGGCATACCGAGGGAAGTCGCCGAGCACTCCTCGGAAATTCGAGCCGGTTCCAAGCTAGTGAAACAACGGTTGCGTCGCATCGACGAGGAGAAACGTAGGATCATTGGTGAGGAGATCCACAAGCTTTTGACAGCCAGACTCATCAAGGAGGTTCACCATCCCGACTAGTTAGCAAACCCTGTACTAGTTAAGAAAAAGAATGGGAAAATGAGGATGTGTGTCGATTATACAAGTTTAAATAAAGCATGTCCGAAAGTTCCTTTTCCATTACCACGTATCGATCAAATTGTTGATTCTACCGCGGGATGCGAAACCCTTTCTTTCCTTGATGCATACTCTGGTTACCATCAAATAAAAATGAAAGAATCCGACCAGCTCGCGACGTCTTTCATTACGCCTTTTGGGATGTACTGCTATGTAACCATGCCATTCGGGCTTCGAAATGCTAGGGCGACATACCAGCGATGCATCCTCCACGTATTTGGCAAGCACATAGGGTCGACGGTTGAGGCATACGTCGACGACATCGTCGTCAAGTCAAAGAAACAAGGAGACTTGATCCAGGACCTCGAGATCGCTTTCAGTTGCCTGCGCGCCAACAAGATCAAGCTCAACCCTAAGAAATGTGTCTTTGGTGTACCTCGAGGCATGCTCCTGGGATACATAGTCTCCCAATGCGGCATCGAGGCCAATCCCGAGAAAGTCTCGGCTATCACGAGAATGGGGCCGATCCGAGACGTCAAGGAAGTGTAGAAAGTCACGGGATGTTTGGCGGCGCTAAGTCGTTTTATCTCGAGGTTGGGAGAAAAGGCATTGCCACTATATCGGCTCTTGAAAAAAGCCGAGCGTTTCCCTTGTACCCCCGAAGCCGAGGAAGCCCTCGATAACATGAAGAAAACACTGACCTCAGCCCCAGTCCTGGTCCCACCTCAGCCCGTAGAACCTCTGCTTCTGTACGTCGCCTCGACAACCCAAGTGGTCAGTGCGGCGGTGGTGGTCGAGAGACAGGAAGAAGGACATACGCTGCCGGTCCAGAGGCCGGTCTACTTGATCAGTGAGGTACTCTCGAAGACCAAGGCATGGTATCCACAGATCCAGAAACTAATCTACGCAGTGATCCTCGCCCGACGCAAGCTACAACACTACTTCCTCAGCCACCATATTACAATGGTCTCATCCTTCCCATTGGGTGAGATCATCCAAAGTCGGGAGGCCACGGGAAGAATTGCCAAATGGTCGGTCGAGCTCATGAGTGAGACTTAGAAACAAGAGTTAATACTAATCGGTATATACGGTGGCATACAACGTTCTCTCATATATGTAACTAATGCTCTACACGAGAACATGGTTAGTGTACCTGCAGAAAACTCATTTCAGCGCAACCACAATATGAAACATGCAGAACAAGAATTTAAAACTATGCACCCCACACACAGGTACCCCACCTTTGTATGTGACATGCTTCTACCCACGTCATTGCCCTAGTGACAGCATCGCCTCTTAGGACAGAGTCACCCACCATGCGTTACTGTTTCTAGGCACACGAGATAGGTGTGCATGGTGCAGCACCCTAAAGCACTTCCCTAGACTGGCAGTGTATCCGATCATGCTCTCACAGCTCTCACTTACCGAGGCGTAGAGGAAAAATGATCCATACATTACCACTCAAGTGAATGGCAGCACGCTGTATGAGCGACAAAATAGAAATATGATGCACAACCCCCAAGTCACTACTTAACTAGCCACCTTAGAGTCCTCAACTGGGCATAAAGTATATGACCACTGTCACACTTTATCATTTTCCAAATACTCGTTTCAACACCTTGATCATCACTAATAGGAAATTAGTTATTGTTAAACCGGTTAAATTTGCTTTAAAACGTACTTATGAATAGTAATCCGCTAAACCTTGCTCCGATGCCAGCTGTAATAGAACCGACCAAATTATAATACATTAAGCATAATAGCGACCATTTGCACAGTCAAACCATTAGGCTTAAGCCTATATAATTCCGGTAGTCCATGAAATATCGAGGGATTTCAAACCACTTTTTGCACATACAACCAAGATCGTAATAAGTTCAGCGGTCACCATCCACAAGTACATTCAGTTCACATCATTTGGAAATTACATTGGAGTTCAAACATAGTTATTACAAACTAAGTTCAATAGTAGCGGAAGCATTTCAGTTCGAAAGTACACACACGCTTAATTTATTACAGTGCCAGAGTCTGATCATTCCCAACAAAGCAAAAGAGGAGGTAGAGTCACTATTGCCCTTGGTCTAATAATCACCCATTGCTGGGTACAAGAAGTTGATGCAATACCCATTGTACATCTGCCCATCTGCAAAACAACATGGGAATCGAACCCTGAGTACGAGAATGTACTCAGCTAGACTTACCCGTCATAAACCAGAAATAAAGACTCTTCAAGGATCATGAAGGCTGGATAGTGGGATAGCTGAACACTTTTTGCATAAAAGCTTTAACCATCTAGGAATGTATTCCTAAACCCCCTTGCTTTATTTGGCTCAAGTTTGGTATTATTACCTACCATCTACGTTAGCACCTATACTATTGCAAATAGTTGTTTCAATATGATAGTACCATATCATAGCAATCAGTAATCGTCATATACCATAACCAAAGTATTTCATAGTCCTTACTACGAGGACAAAGCTCAAGTCAAGTGCTCACTATCCAGGATTGATGGCGATTCGAAACGATTTCTGACCAGCTGGTGAGTTATCCCCCACTCAAACCACACTCACTGATCAAGTGAGCTACAGATCATCGTGTTACACTATTCAGGACCAATTCGCGGGTTCGACACCGCCTGTAACACCCTAGGTGTTAAGCATGCATTTAGTCTTATCAAAACATGCATAAGCATTCTCATCAAGCACAGCATCACATGAGCATATCATCCATCCAAAATGTGATTTTATGTGCTTTATTCTATGTGGTTTAAATATGTTAAAAATATGATGCTTGCTTCTAAAATTGTGAAATATTCAAACTAGGTTGAATTGTGTGCAAAAAGAATTAAGAGTATTTTTGTGCAATTTTTGGAGCCATAGAACTTGAGAAATGGAATTTATACAAAAATCCCCAAAATGGATTTATTTGAAAACCTAGAACTAGTTTTAATTTGTAATTCAAATTCTAATTGGAATTTGGTCTTGCTTATTAAAACAAAGTTGTAGGATTTTTGTTTTGCAACAACTTTGCTTTTGGGGGAAAAGGGTGAAAATGATTTTTAAATAGTCCAAATGAATTTAGAAAGAATTTGAGAAAAAAATTCAAAAAAAAATAGAAAAGGGGACAGGCGCTGCTGGGCCAACCCCGCCTCCCTTTCAGCCCAGCCAGCAGCCCGGCCTGCCTGCCCCTCCTCTCTCTCTCCCGCGCGCGGCGCCCGCCTCACCCCATCCAGCGACGGCCACGTGGCGGCCGTACGCCGGCGTTGGGCACGCCGCGGCCGGCCACCTCCACCCCCCCTGGTCGGGACGCCGACCCGCACCCCCAAAACCCTCCCTCCATTCTGTCGCCTGCGCCTCTCCTTCCTCCCTCCGCCCGTGCAGCAGCAGCAGCAGTTCCGCCGCGCGCCATTGCCGGAGCAAGCCCCGCCGCTCGCCGCCGGCCGCACCAGAGCTTCAAGCTCGACGCCAAGAGCACCAGCGCACTCGCCGTCGCCGCGGTAAGCCCCTGTGTACGCTCTACCGAGGTGAGAAGCAGCCGTGCAGCGTGAATCGCTCGCCGGAGTTGCTCCGACCTCGCCGGAGTGCTCCGCCGTGACGGATCTTGCTGTATCCTGCCTCTTTTCGCTCGTTCTTTGGTGCGCTAGGTCGGTAGTGAGGTGAGGAAGCTCGGAGGGTCGTTTGCACGCGCTCTACCACACCGGAGCGGTCTGGCCACGGCGAGCAGCGCCGCCGTGCCGCCACGCACGCTCGTCGGAGGTGTTCTGGTCATCCTCCGGCCAATCTGAGGGTACCCCTGGATGCGCCTCGCTGCGGGGAGCACGCTGGTGCTCACCCCGTGGCCGGAGACCTCGCCGTCGGCGAAAGCCGGCCGGCCGAAGCTCGGCCAGTGTGTTGCACGGCTGACCCATGGGGTCACGGCCCTGGATCCCATCTGTCAGTGTCTCTGCGGGTGTGGATCTGGGTGAGTTTAGCTTTTTGCGTCGGTTTTCTTAAATAAATGTTTTCCAGAAATTGATTTAAAACTTGTAAAATCCATATCTTTGGTTCTACAGCTCCAAATCTGGTGAAATAAATTTTGGTGTGCTCTCTATTCTCAGATCTACAGTTTGATGTAATTGCATGTCATGTTTGAATAACTTTTCTGTATAAATATATTTAGTCCATGTTTTTGCTGGATTTAGAAAATGCATAATAATTAAAATATGACTCAGAAAAATGTGAAACTTGTTTTGATGGCTTTGCATGTATGTTTAGTCACTGGGAAAATATTGCTACACATTATTTGGTGTATAAATGAATTTGTAGTGATTTAAATGCTTGCATGGCAGTAGTTTATGATTTTTAATAAATAATTGGATCATGCAATTAATCTGGAAATTTTTTTGGGTGTTTCTTATGATATTAAGCAAATTATAAAAATATGAAATCTGTTGTTTGACACTTACACCACAGTAGAGTAATTACACTTGCCTTTATCAATTAATCTTGTGATTTTTGTAACTCAAAATAACTGTCCAAAAATTATGAAAAATTTATGGTGGACTTTATGTATGACTGGTAGTCTCCTGTAATTTTTGTGGAATTTATTGATAAACAGGATTGCATGCTATTTTGATGGGCCTAGAAATGAATAAAGAAATTATGAATTGTTATATATGGGTTAAATAGAATAAAAGGGGTTTGGTGTATCTTTGAAGCATCTTGTGAGTTGCTGGTTGCACTTGAAGACAATTTGTAGAAGAAAATGCAATAGATGTTTAATTCAATTGCATGTTCTTGGATGATGTTGACTACCTTGTAAATGACCACATAAATCATCCATGCACCATGTCATAGTCATCTGGTATTCTCCCGCATGAGCATTGCACCCCGGGCATTTCGCACTCCACTCATGAGCATACATGCACCATACAGGCTCGCAGGAGAACGAAGTGGGACCCGAGGAGCCGGAGGAGATCCAGGAGCAGGAACCTCTGGGAGCACCGAAACCCGGAGAAGAGCTGCAGGAGTGCCTAGATCATAAGCCGAGCACTTTCGAGAAAGGCAAGCCCCGGAGCATTCTAAGTCTCCCTACTCTCGCTAACTTAATTAATATATTATGTTTGTTCTACTATGTTGCATTTAAGTGATAGGAATTGCTTGATACCGTTGATGCATATGTACTCCTTGTTATCCCTACTCGTTTATCTACCTTGTCCTATGTAGATAGGCACGGAGTCTATGCTTAGCCTGCTTAGTCCGGTAAAAGTCGGGTGATTTCCTGTCACCTGCGAGATATAGGTGGATACCGGCTTGATTAAGCAGTGATTGCTTTGGGAAGAGAATAACCAAGTGTGGAATGAGAATTTGAGACCGGGCAGGGTCTTATGGTGGGTTGACTGTAGTGCCCCTGCCTGTGTCAATTAAGGACCGATCGTTGACGGCCCTCTTGTCATGTTAAACGCATGCCCCACACTTAGCTGGAAGGATAAGTCGTTCCGACCGCGAAGCCTGAACACTATCCGGACCGGGAGTCGAGCCGCCATGCGCTGTATTGGTAATGGTTGAGGAGAACGACGAGGGCGCGACGCGCAACCTTGGTATACCTTGGATACCTCGGTCGCCGGAACGGTCCTCGGGTACTGGCGGTGCCTGCTGAACCAGCGATTTGGTCCTGGATAGTGTAATACGGTGATCTGTAGCTCACTTGATCAGTGAGTGTGGTTTGTGTGGGGAATACCTCGCTAGCTGGTTAGAAATCGATTCGAATCGCCATCGCTCCTGGACAGTGAGCACTTGACATGAGCTTCGTCCTCGTAGTAAGGACTATGGAACACTTGAGTCATATGATGAATAAATGCATGAATGCTATGATGAGGTACCATCATATTATTACATTTTGATTGGCATAGTGCAGGTGCAAACAAAGATAATAGGTAATGATACTTTCAACATTGAGCTAATTAAAAGAAGAAGGATTCCTTTAGGATATGTTGATAGAAGAGTGCTTTTATGCAAAGGTCGTCAGCCAACCCCACTATATAGCCTTCATGATCCTTGAAGAGTCTTTATTTTTGAGTTTATGATGGGTAAGTCTAGCTGAGTACATTCTCGTACTCAGGGTTCTACTCCCATGTTGTTTTGCAGATGGTCAAATGTACTATGGTTATTGCATCCTCTGCCTGTACCCAGCTATGGGTGATGACTAGACCAAGGGCGATGGTCACTCCGTCTCTTCTTTTGCTTTTGTGGGAATGACCAAAACTATGGCACTGTATCAGACTAAGCATGTGTGTGTTGTTTTCGAACTATGAAGCTTCCGCTACTTACGAACTTGGTTTGTAATAACTTTAAGCAGTCCGAGGTATTTGATGGTTATTTTCGAACTGGATGTAACTGTGGATGGTGACCGCTAAACTTATTACGATCTTGGCTGTATGTACGATCTGTGGTTTGAAATCCTTCGAGATTTCATGGACTACCGGGATTATATGGGCTTAAGCTCGATGGTTTGACTATGCAAATGGTCACTATTAGGATTAATCTCTTATAATTTGGGCAGTTCTGTTATGGCATCGGAGCAAGGTTTAGCGAGTTACTGTTCATAAGTACGTTCTAAACTAAATTTAAACCGGTTTAATAAAAGATTTTTATTGATGATAATCAAGGTGTCAAACTAAGTTTTTGGAAAACTATCTAGCGTGCCATGGTCATATCCTTTATGCCCAGTTAAGGACTCTAAGGTGGCTAGTTAAGTACTGACTTGGGGGTTAATGCATCATATTTCTATTTCGTCGCTCATACGGCGTGCAATAGTATGAGTACCATTCATTTGAGTGGTAATGTATGGATCAATTTGACCTCTACACCTCGGTAAGTGGGAGCTGTGAGAGCATGATCAGATACACTGCCGGTGTAGGGGAGTGTTGTTAGGTGCTGTGTCATGCACCCATGTTTGGTGTGCTTGGGAACAGTACCGCATGTTGGGAGATTCCGTCCTGAGAGGCGATGCCGTCATTAGGGCGATGATGTGGGTAGTAGCACGTCATATGCATGGACGTGGTGTCTGTGTATGTGGGGTGTATAGTTTTAATTTCTTGTTTTGCATGAGCATACTGTGGTTGGGCTGAAATGAGTTTTCTACGGGTACACTAACCACATTCTCGCTTAGAACGCTAGTTACGTTATGAGAGAGCGTTGTGTGCCACCGCGTATACCGCTTAGTGTTAACTTTTGTTCATAAGTTTGTGAGATCGTAAGTCCGTGCATGCATCATGTTCATCTCATATCATTGCTTACTTTCCCCCTTAATTAAATCTGTCCCAATTCAAAATAAAATAATTAAAGGTAATCCTCAATCTTACCCAAGGTATTCCCTTTGCAGCAGATGGCACGCACTAGGCTCACCGCTCGCAAGTCCACTGGTGGGCGGGCCCCTCGCCATCCGTTGGCAGCTAGGAGCTCGCGCCATAAGAGCAAATTCCTGGAGGAGTTTGGGATGCCTACTTTGCTTTGGAGGGTGCTCAGTTCGATGGGGTATCCCGAAGGAAGGGAACCTCGCTACTATTGGCACAAGGAGCAGCTTGGTGATGAGACCCTAGTGGGGATCGAGGCAGTGGTCCCTACCAGTGGAGGTGACCCCGCCAAGGGCGGTTGGGTGTACAAGTCCCGAGGTACCACGCCTTTCCACGGTGCCAGCAGGGCAGCTTTCGCAGTTCTGAGGGACCTCATGGAGAGGTTTCCACAGGAGCTGGCCCACGCCTTCGCTGGGGTGTTTCCCCGAGGTGACCCCTACACTTCGGTGTGGGACCAGTCCGAGGTGAACGCTCTAGAGAGGAGTGCGGATGAGGACCAGCACAGTGACAACGCAGCTATGAGTGCTATGTACGCTTTGATGAAGACCTACGGAGGCCTGGAGCGTTGTTTGGGTCGCTTGTCCGGGTCTCTTCTCACCATCCAGGATGAGAAGCGCCAACTGCAGCGTGAGTTCGACACTGAGGTTAAGAGGCTGCAGGCAGAGTTGGCCCGCGTGACCCGAGAGAGGGACCAGGCGGTCCAGAAGAACAGTGAGCTGAGCCAGGACCTGCTTACAGTGAGAGAGCAGCGAGACAGGGTGACTACTGCTCACAGGAACTGCGAGCACATGCTAGTTCATGTGCTTGGTCAGAGGAATGAAGCCTGGCACGAGGAGGACACTTTGAGGGCCCGACAGCTAGAGCTTGAGCAGCAGCTAGCTAATGCTGAGGAGTACAATGAGAACTTGCATGAGGAGATCCACCAGCTGCATAACCAGCTCCACCCTCACCACCTGCCTGGAGCAGCTGAGCTAGACTCCGAGGACGAGATGGATGAGGATCCGGAGATAGGGGCAGCTGCTAGTGGAGATGAGGACGAGGAGGGCTCCGGCATGGACAGTGACCATAGCGAACAGATGCTAGGGCTCTAGAGCTAGTCCTTCTTCTTTTGTTGTTGATGTTGCATGGCATGTCTTGTACTTTTGGATCTAGGCTATGTAAAACTTTATGAGATGACGCTGAAAGTCCAGTGTATGTATGCTGGCAAGTTTGGATGTATGTGAACCTTGTTGTTTGAATGTTAAGTAATCAGTTAGTGATGTTGTGCGTGGATGATGAATTGTTGTGCCTCTGTTTATTGTGCGAATTTATTTCCTCAGTAAAAATCAGTATGGCATGATTCTACACATGTCTACCGTTGATAGCAACTCCTATCGATTGCTTATCATTGACATATGCAGAAGGTGCAAACACGTGGAGGGGTAACAGCAACCCCGGTCTTGGAGCAGGTACTTCCAGAGGTGGGGCTCAACGGAATGAGGAAAGAGCACCATCACCGCTACCACCACCGCCTCCTCCGTACACTGCGGACATGTTCTTCACGCAGTTTCTAGGGAGTCAACGCAACATGGAACAGATGCAGCACAATATGGAGGAAGCCCTGCGTAACATAGCTGACAACACCCACCGTGGGGATAACCAGGGCGGCCGTGAAGTCAACCAGTACAGCTCTTTCAAGGACTTCATGGATACCAAACCACCAGTCTTCAAGGAGGCTTTGGAACCGCTCGAGGCAGATGAGTGGATCAACACCATGGAGCAGAAGTTTCGTCTTCTTCGGATGACCGAAGAACTCAAGGCTGAGTATGCGGCACATCAGTTGCAGGGACCTGCTGGGATTTGGTGGTCCCATCATCGTACCACCTACCTAGAGGGGACCCCGATCACCTGGAACCGCTTCACCACTGCATTTCGGGGAAATTACATTCCTCCGGGTGTGGTGGAAATGAAGGTTGGGGAGTTCATGATGCTATCTCAGGGAACGAAGTCTGTGAAGGAGTATCTACACGCTTTCAACAATCTCGCTCGGTATGCCCCTGAGTTTGTGAACACGGAGGCCAAGAAGATTGCTAGTTTCCAGAGAGGCTTGAACCCAAAGATGCTGAAGACCATGGGTACAGGGACCCGAGCTATCTTCAATGCTTACATCAGTGACTGTCTGACCCAGGAGAACAATAACAACAACTATAGTGCATCCAAGTCAAGGAAGAGGGCTTTTGAAGCCGGGTCGTCTCAATCCAGGGCACCAGTGGCAGGGCGACCGCAGTATCGTCCTCCTGCCCCAGGTGCTAGGTTTCGACCACCGCATAGAAGGAACACAGGGCATCCAACGCAGCAGAAGCCGTACAAGGTGGTGATAGCTCCTGCCAAGCCAAAGGCAATTCAAGCCGCGGCACCTGCCGCCAACAATGCGACCAAGGGTCCGTGCTACAACTGCCACAAGATGGGACACTTTGCCAAGGAATGTCCCTACCCCAAGAGGCAACAGCCAACCTATCCAGCTCGTGTGCACCATACCTCAATCGAGGAGATTCCGGAAGGAGAACCGGTAACAGCTGGTATGTTTCCTGTCAACCAACATCTTGCAGTTGTTTTGTTTGATTATGGATCATCGCATTCATTCATGAGCCAAGCATTTGCACAAAAGCATGATCAACCAGTTACAGATCTGGGTTATGGCTATCGTATCAGCTCAGCAGGGGCAGATGTGTTAACAAATAGAGTGGTCCGAGGGGCAACCCTGGATATAAGTGGCCGGGTGTTTAGAGTGAAATTAGTAGTCATGCCTGGATTAGTTTTGGACGTTATCATGGGCATGAACTGGATGAGGGAATGGGATGCGGTCATAGATACTGGGAAGAGGATGTTATCTCTCAGAGAACCCCAGGGCAGCAGCTCTTTTCAAGTACCTCTACCCCGTCGCCTTGACTTTGCTAGCATCTCTTGTGCTACGCATGTGGTTCCATTACCACAGATCCCAGTAGTCTGTGAGTTCCCTGATGTTTTTCCTGAGGAATTACCAGGACTTCCCCCAGACAGGGAGGTAGAGTTCGCAATAGAGTTGATACCAGGTACAGCACCGATATCTAGAAGGCCGTACCGGATGCCGCCAAACGAACTCGCTGAGTTGAAGAATCAACTAAAGGAGTTGCTGGATAAAGGGTTCATCCAGCCTAGCTCATCAGAATGGGGTTGTCCGGCGTTGTTTGTGAAAAAGAAGGATCAATCGCTGCGTATGTGCATGGACTATCGTCCACTCAATGCAGTGACAATCAAGAATAAGTATCCTTTGCCAAGGATTGATATCTTATTTGATCAGTTGTCCAAGGCAAAAGTGTTTTCCTAGATTGATCTGAGGTCCGGGTATCACCAAATCAAGATTCGTCCTCAAGATATCCCGAAGACTGCTTTTTCCACCAGATATGGGTTGTATGAGTATCTGGTCATGTCCTTTGGGTTGACGAATGCTCCTGCATATTTCATGTATCTGATGAATTCGGTCTTTATGCCAGAGTTAGATAAATTTGTTGTGGTGTTTATCGATGATATCCTGGTTTACTCAGAAAATGAGCAAGATCACGCCGAACATCTGAGAATCGTGCTAACACGACTACGAGAGCATCAGTTATATTCAAAGTTCAGCAAGTGTGAGTTCTGGTTGAAGAAAGTTCCCTTCCTAGGGCACATTCTATCTGAAGAAGGGATTGCTGTGGATCCATCAAAAGTGCAGGAAGTCATGGACTGGAAGGCACCAACTCCTGTCTCGGAAGTTCGGAGTTTTCTTGGTCTGGCCGGGTATTATCGTCGTTTCATACCCGACTTCTCCAAGATTGCTAAGCCGATGACTAGTTTGCTACAAAAGGATCATAAGTTTGTCTGGACGGAAGGGTGTGAGCTAGCCTTCCGCACCTTGCGAAAGTTGCTAACCACCGCTCCCGTTTTGGCGCAACCCAATATCGAGAAGCCTTTTGATGTGTTTTGCGACGCATCGAAAAGTGGATTAGGATGTGTGCTAATGCAAGATGGCAGAGTTATAGCCTACGCCTCACGGCAGCTGAGAAAACACGAAGTCAACTACCCAACTCACGACCTCGAGTTAGCAGCAGTAGTGCACGCTCTGAAGATCTGGAGACACTATTTGCTGGGAAATAAGTGTCATATCTACACCGATCATAGAAGTCTGAAATACATTTTCACTCAGTCCGAGCTAAATATGAGGCAACGAAGATGGTTAGAACTAATCAAGGATTTTGATCTGGAAGTCCACTATCATCTAGGGAAGGCTAATGTGGTAGCAGACGCTTTGAGTCGCAAACCGCACTATCAAGTGGTTCAACCGTTGTTTGAAGATGGTTTCAATCTCATGCATCCTGAAGTCTTATGTCACATACAGCTCAGTTGTTCACTTGAGAGTCAAGTCATTGAAGGTCAGAAGATAGACAAGGGTATTTTTCACATCAAAGAGAAGATCAAAGATGACCCAAAAACTCAGTTTCGAGTTGATGAGAAAGGGGTATTGTGGTTTCAACATCGGTTAGTAGTCCCGAATGATCGTGAATTGAAGAATCGCATCATGGATGAAGCCCATCTCTCTAAGCTTTCTATTCATCCTGGCAGTAGTAAGATGTATCAAGACCTAAGACCCCACTTTTGGTGGACCAAAATGAGGAAAGAAATAGCCGCATATGTGGCCCGTTGTGACACGTGTTGCAGAGTTAAGGCTATCCATATGAAACCTGCAGGTCTGTTACAACCGTTAGCAGTTCCAGAGTGGAAATAGGAAGAGGTCAGCATGGATTTTATCACAGGTTTACCGCCAACACGAAAGGGGAATGACTCGATTTGGGTAATCATAGATCGATTGACCAAGTCGGCTAATTTCATTCCAGTTAAGAACACCTACAGACCTCCCGAGTATGCTGATATATATATGGCTGAGATTGTCAAGTTGCATGGTATTCCCATGACCATCATATCAGATAGAGGACCACAGTTCACCGCTCACTTCTGGGAGCGAATGCATAAGAGTTTGGGGACCAGTCTGATAAGAAGCACGACATATCATCCCCAGACCTCGGGTCAAACTGAAAGGTTAAATCAAATGTTAGAGGATATGCTGAGGGTCTGTGTACTATCGTCCAAGGGATCATGGGAATCATGGTTACCTTTGGCTGAGTTCTCATACAATAATAGTTATCAAGAGAGTATCAAGATGGCCCCGTTCGAAGCTTTGTATGGTCGAAGGTGCAGGACTCCTTTAAACTGGGTTGAACCCGGTGAAAGAAGATACTATGGTATCGACTTCGTGAACGAGGCTGAGAAAAAGGTGCAAATCATACAGCAGCATACGCAAGCGGCACAATCACGACAAAAGAGTTATGCTGATAAGAGAAGAAGGCCACTTGAGTTCAATGTAGGTGACTATGTTTACCTCAAGGTTACGCCAATGAAGAAAGTCCAGCGTTTCCGAGTTCAAAGCAAGCTTGCACCCAGACATGTGGGACCGTACCAGATATTGGAGAGAAAAGGCCCGGTGGCCTACAAGATTCAGTTACCAGAATAGTTGAGTTCAATTTTCCCAGTTTTCCATGTATCACAGCTACAAAAATGTTTGAAAGTACCTGAGCAGAAGATTGAACCACGAGGGATCAAAATAAAAGCAGACTTGGAGTATAAAGAGCAGCCAGTGGGGATCGTAGATACCAAGGAACGAGTAACCCGAAACAGAGTTGTTAAAACATACAAGGTGGTGTGGAGTCGTCATGACGATAGAGATGCCACCTGGGAAACCGAGGATTATCTAAAAACAGTTTATCCAAAATTCCATAAGAATTGGTTAGTAACCCAAATCTCGGGACGAGATTTCCCTAAGGGGGGAAGGGCTGTAACACCCTAGGTGTTAAGCATGCACTTAGTCTTATCAAAACATGCATAAGCATTCTCATCAAGCATAGCATCACATGAGCATATCATCCATCCAAAATGTGATTTTATGTGCTTTATTCTATGTGGTTTAAATATGTTAAAAATATGATGCAAAAAGAAGGTTGAATTGTGTGCAAAAAGAATTAAGAGTATTTTTGTGCAATTTTTGGAGCCATAGAACTTGAGAAATGGAATTTATACAAAAATCCCCAAAATGGATTTATTTGAAAACCTAGAACTAGTTTTAATTTGTAATTCAAATTCTAATTGGAATTTGGTCTTGCTTATTAAAACAAAGTTGTAGGGTTTTTGGTTTGGAACAACTTTGCTTTTGGGGGAAAAGGGTGAAAATGATTTTTAAATAGTCCAAATGAATTTGGAAAGAATTTGAGAAAAGAAATTCAAAAAAAATAGAAAAGGGGACAGGTGCTGCTGGGCCAACCCCGCCTCCCTTTCGGCCCTGCCAGCAGCCCGGCCTGCCTCCCCCTCCTCTCTCTCTCCAGCGCAGGGCGCCCGCCTCACCCCATCCAGCGACGGCCACGTGGCGGCCGTACGCCGGCGTTGGGCGCACCGCTGCCGGCCACCTCCACCCCCCCTGGTCGGGACGCCGACCCGCGCCCCCAGAACCCTCCCTCCATTCTATCGCCCGCGCCTCTCCTTCCTCCCTCCGCCCGTGCAGCAGCAGCAGCAGTTCTGCCGCGCGCCATTGCCGGAGCAAGCCCTGCCGCTCGCCGCAGGCCGCACCAGAGCTTCAAGCTCGACGCCAAGAGCACCAGCGCACTCGCCGTCGCCGCGGTAAGCCCCTGTGTACGCTCTACCGAGGTGAGAAGCAGCCGTGCGCCGTGAATCGCTCGCCGGAGTTGCTCCGACCTCGCCGGAGTGCTCCGCCGCGACGGATCTTGCTGTATCCTGCCTCTTTTCGCTCGTTCTTTGGTGCGCTAGGTCGGTAGTGAGGTGAGGAAGCTCGGAGGGTCATTTGCGCGCGTTCTACCGCACCGGAGCGGCCTAGCCACGGCGAGCAGCGCCGCCGTGCTGCCATGCACGCTCGTCGGAGGTGTTCCGGTCATCCTCCGGCCAATCTGAGGGTACCCCTGGATGCGCCTCGCTGCGGGGAGCACGCTGGTGCTCACCCCGTGGCCGGAGACCTCGCCGTCGGCGAAAGCCGGCCGGCCGAAGCTCGGCCAGTGTGTTGCACGGCTGACCCGTGGGGTCACGGCCCTGTATCCCACCTGTCAGTGTCTCTGCGGGTGTGGATCTGGGTGAGTTTAGCTTTTTGCGTCGGTTTTCTTAAATAAATGTTTTCCAGAAATTGATTTAAAACTTGTAAAATCCATATCTTTGGTTCTACAGCTCCAAATCTGGTGAAATAAATTTTGGTGTGCTCTCTATTCTCAGATCTACAGTTTGATGTAATTGCATATCTTGTTTGAATAACTTTTCTGTATAAATATATTTAATCCATGTTTTTGCTGGATTTGGAAAATGCATAGTAATTAAAATATGACTCAGAAAAATGTGAAACTTGTTTTGATGGCTTTGCATGTATGTTTAGTCACTGGGAAAATATTGCTACACATTATTTGGTGTATAAATGAATTTGTAGTGATTTAAATGCTTGCATGGCAGTAGTTTATGATTTTTAATAAATAATTGGATCACGCAATTAATCTGGAAATTTTTGTGGGTGTTTCTTATGATATTAAGCAAATTATAAAAATATGAAATCTGCTGTTTGACACTTACACCACAGTAGAGTAATTACACTTGCCTTTATCAATTAATCTTGTGATTTTTGTAACTCAAAATAAGTGTCCAAAAATTATGAAAATTTTATGGTGGACTTTATGTATGACTGGTAGTCTCCTGTAATTTTTGTGGAATTTATTGATAAACAGGATTGCATGCTATTTTGATGGGCCTAGAAATGAATAAAGAAATTATGAATTGTTATATATGGGTTAAATAGAATAAAAGGGGTTTGGTGTATCTTTGAAGCATCTTGTGAGTTGCTGGTTGCACTTGAAGACAATTTGTAGAAGAAAATGCAATAGATGTTTAATTCAATTGCACGTTCTTGGATGATGTTGACTACCTTGTAAATGACCACATAAATCATCCATGCACCATGTCATAGTCATCTGGTATTCTCCCGCATGAGCATTGCACCCCGGGCATTTCGCACTCCACTCATGAGCATACATGCACCATACAGGCTCGCAGGAGAACGAAGTGGGACCCGAGGAGCCGGAGGAGATCTAGGAGCAGGAACCTCTGGGAGCACCGGAACCTGAAGAAGAGCTGCAGGAGTGCCCAGATCATAAGCCGAGCACTTTTGAGAAAGGCAAGCCCCGGAGCATTCTAAGTCTCCCTATTCTCGCTAACTTAATTAATATATTATGTTTGTTCTACTATGTTGCATTTAAGTGATAGGAATTGCTTGATACCGTTGATGCATATGTACTCCTTGTTATCCCTACTCGTTTATCTACCTTGTCCTATGTAGATAGGCACGGAGTCTACGCTTAGCCTGCTTAGTCCGGTAAAAATCGGGTGATTTCCTGTCACCTGCGAGATATAGGTGGATACCGGCTTGATTAAGCAGTGATTGCTTTGGGAAGAGAATAACCAAGTGTGGAATGGGAATTTGAGACCGGGCAGGGTCTTATGGTGGGTTGACTGTAGTGCCCTTGCCTGTGTCAATTAAGGACCGATCGTTGACGGCCCTCTTGTCATGTTGAACGCATGCCCCACACTTAGCTAGAAGGATAAGTCGTTCCGACCACGAAGCCTGAACACTATCCGGACCGGGAGTCGAGCCGCCATGCGCTGTATTGGTGATGGTTGAGGAGAACGACGAGGGCGCGGCGCGCAACCTTGGTATACCTTGGATACCTCGGTCGCCGGAACGGTCCTCGGGTACTGGCGGTGCCTACCGAACCCGCGATTTGGTCCTGGATAGTGCAATACGGTGATCTGTAGCTCACTTGATTAGTGAGTGTGGTTTGTGTGGGGAATACCTCGCCAGCTGGTTAGAAATCGATTCGAATCGCCATCGCTCCTGGACAGTGAGCACTTGACATGAGCTTCGTCCTCGTAGTAAGGACTATGGAACACTTGAGTCATATGATGAATAAATGCATGAATGCTATGATGAGGTACCATGATATTATTACATTTTGATTGCCATAGTGCAGGTGCAAACCTAGATAATAGGTAATGATACTTTCAACATTGAGCTAATTAAAAGAAGAAGGATTCCTTTAGGATATGTTAACAGAAGAGTGCTTTTATGCAAAGGTCGTCAGCCAACCCCACTATATAGCCTTCATGATCCTTGAAGAGTCTTTATTTTTGAGTTTATGACGGGTAAGTCTAGCTGAGTACATTCTCGTACTCATGGTTCTACTCCCATATTGTTTTGCAGATGGTCAAATGTACTATGGTTATTGCATCCTCTGCCTGTACCCAGCTATGGGTGATGACTAGACCAAGGGCGATGGTCACTCTGTCTCTTCTTTTGCTTTTGTGGGAATGACCAAAACTATGGCACTGTATCAGACTAAGCATGTGTGTGTTGTTTTTGAACTATGAAGCTTCCGCTACTTATGAACTTGGTTTGTAAAAACTTTAAGCACTCCGAGGTATTTGATGGTTATTTTCGAACTGGATGTAACTGTGGATGGTGACCGCTAAACTTATTACGATCTTAGCTGTATGTACGATCTGTGGTTTGAAATCCTTCGAGATTTCACGGACTACCGGGATTATATGGGCTTAAGCTCGATGGTTTGACTATGCAAATGGTCACTATTAGGCTTAATCTCTTATAATTTGGGTGGTTCTGTTACACCGCCCGTACCCGAGGACCATTCCGACGACCAAGGTATCCAAGGTATACCAAGGCTGCATGCCACGCCCTCGTCGTTCTCCTCAACCAGCACTAATACTGCGTGTGCATCGGGCCGATTCCTGGCCCAGATAGTGTTCAGGCTTTGCAGTCAGAACGACTTATCCTTCCAACTAAGTGTGGGGCATGTGTGCAACATGACAAGATAGCCGTCAATGATCGGTCCTTAATCGACATAGGCAGGGGCACTATGGTCAACACCACCATAAGACCCTGCCCGGTCTCAGTTTCATTTCCACACTTCGTTACTTCTCACAATAGCATCAAATAGCTAGACCTTTAGGTATCCACCTATATCTCGCAGGTGACAGAAAATCACCCGACTTCTACCACCCTAAGCAAGCTAAGCATAGATTTCGAGCTATCTACTTAGGACAAGGCAGGTAGACAGGTGGTAAATTCAAGGAATAACTATGCATCAATGGTATCAAGCAACTCCTATCACTTAATGCAACACAGTAAACCATCATGATATAACAAAGTAAGTTAGTGAAAAATAGGGAGACTTAGAATGCTCTGAGGTTTGCATCTCTCGAAGGTGCTAGGCTTGTGGTCGGGGCACTCATGTAGCTCTCCTTCCGGCTCTTGACCTTCCAGAAGTCTCTGCATTGGGGTCTCCTCCGGTTCCTCGGGTTCTACCTCGTTCTCCTATGAGCCTGTATGATGCATATGCACAAATAAGTGGAAGTGCAGGATTATCATGATATGATGCTTAATGAGTATGTGCAGATCTACTCCCTGGTAGAGAAGAGTCGTGATGGATGAAACAAGAAACTATTACGACTAGGTAGCCAACATCATCCAAGAACATGTAACCCAATCAAGTTATCTATTACATTCTCTTCTACAAGCTACTACTAAACCAGCAAGTTATCATAGTGCTTCAAAGATAAACCAAACATATTTCATTTTATCCATTTCATGTATAGCAAGGGTTTATTTATTTATTTCTTATCAGGCTTACAACAGTAGCATATACTTCTGCACAACAATAAATTCTACAAAAATTACAGCATGACATAGGTTATCTATAAAGTCTCCTACCAAATTTTCATATAATTTGGGCAGAAAGCATGGCCCACACAAAAAATCACAAGATTATTAATATAGTTAATGGAAAATACCCTACTGGTGTCAAAGTGTCAAACAACAGATTTCATATTTTTATAAATTACTTGTTAACATAAGAAAGACTCACAAAAATTTCCAGATTAATTGCATCATCCAATTATTTATTAAAAATCATAAACTACTGCTATGCAAGCATTTAAATCACACATTTTTCACGGAAACTACACATCCATGCAAAGCTAGTAAAACAAGAATCACATTTTTCTGAGCCATATTCTATTTACTGTTCATTTTCTAATAAACAGCAATAACATGTATTAAATATATCTACACTGAAAAGTTAGTCAAACATGACATGCATGGATACCAAACTGTAGATCTCAATTTATAGAACATGCCAAAATTTATTTCACCATTTTTGGAGCTATAGAACTCAAGTTATGAATTAAACAAGGTTTAAACAAATTTCTAGAAATCATTTTTCTGAAAATTGTATTTCAAATCCGGAGAGTCTGGCTAGGTGCAGCCAGTGCAGTGCACCCGCCTACCTCGCAAGCAACAGACAGGTGGGCCACGGGTCCCACCCGTCAGCCACTTTAGGAAGGGGGGCAAACTCCGGCGAGCCAGAGCTCACCGTCGGCAACCCCTTTCGGCGAACCAAGCGCTCCTAGACGTTCTACAGCCCGAGGTGAACACGTTGACTCCCTATGCGTGACCAGAGATGGACCATAACGAGCTCGCCACCAGCCATGGTGGAGCGGTGGCTCTGCTCACCGTGGAGCCCGAGCTTCTGGCCCAGTAGAGCGAGAATAGGAGGGCTCGGGAGCGTCGCGGTGCAAAGGCAAACAGAATGCGCTTGGAAGGGAGCAGAAAGAAGCATGGTGGCCCGCTGGCCACGCAAGCAGCGGCGGCGCTCATGCCAAAGAAGATTAGTAGGGCAAAAAGGGTCTTACCGAGCGTCTCAAGGCTACGAGGTGCGTTCGGGGACGGTGAGGCGGAAGCGGAGCTCTAGGAGGGAGGAATCAAGGGATGGCACGTTCGTCGGAGAAGAACGGCCGTGGGGGAGCTCGGGAGCTCCAATGGCGATGGCAGTGTTGGCACAGTCGGAGTGAGGGCGAGGAGGCGAGAGAGAAGGCGAGAGCGGGCGCACGGGAGAGCGAGGAGAATGGCGAGTGCGCTAGTGGCGGTGGCAGGCGAGGCAGAGGTCGCGAGCGGGAGGAGGGAGGAGAGGCGCGTGTGGTGGGGCTAGGCTGGCTTCGCTAGCTGGGCCGGTTGGTTGGCGCCGGCCCGCTAGTGAGCAGTGCCACTTTTTTAAAAAAATTATTTTTCCCAAAAGCTTAAATACAGATTTAGAGTGTTTTGCAAAACTTTTTATGGTTTGGGGTAAAAAGAGAAAATGCTCCCCATAAATTCCTCTACAACATTGCTTTTAAGTGTAACCCCAAATTCTAAATAGAATTTGAATTACAAATTAAAACTAGTTCTAGGTTTTAAATAAATTCATTTTGGGGAATTTTGTATAAAAACAATTTCCCAAATTCTAGAGCTCCAAAAATTACACAAAATTAATCTTAATTCATCTAAAACATAACTTAACCTAATTTGGTCATCACAAGCATTTTTAAAGCAAGCATATTAATTTAGCACAATTAAGCCTTTTTTACTTAAGCACATAAAATCACACTTAATTTCTACTATGCTCATATGATGCCATGCTCATGCCCATGGTTTATGAGAATGCTTATGTTTGATCTATGAGACTAAGTGCATGCTTAACACCTAGGGTGTTACAGGTTCGATCCAAGGGCTGTGGTGATTCCTAGGGGGCTATAATAAAGACCCTGACCCCCCTGAAGGAGGAGTTCATTATTCTCTGAGAAGATCAAGAGAAGAAGAATTAGACATGGACGGGTCCCTCAAATGAATTTGTCTCTATAGGATTCTTAGCCACCATCTCAATTAGATTTCTATAGTTTTTTAGCATAGCTACATAGGAATATATCTAGAAGGAGTCTGGATCAGTCTTCAGTTCGTGGTAAACTCTTATTCTCTTTGTTATATTTATATTAGTTCTTGCTATTATGAATATGACTTTGATCTATTTGTGTCGGTGTTTTCCACCCAGGGGGTCACACCAACGAGTAAAACTAGTGCGTGCTCCCCTTTCCAAAGGGTGATGCAAGAAAAGACGCAAAGATTTATCCTGGTTCGGGCAAGAGAAGGCCCTACGTCCAGCGGGAGGGAGAGTGTTTGTATTATCTTGCACCTAAGTGCTAGTATAGGTGTGAATACAGGCGTGGGGTGGATGGAGTATGGTGGCTCTTCTATGTATGTCTCTTATGTTTCCGTATCCGCTCCTGAGCGTCCCCTTTTATAGTTCCAAGGGGAGGCCTAGGTTACATGTATAGGCGACAGAGTAGGGGTCGATAGGGGTGCGGCTCGCTGACCTACTCGAGGCCTCCGTACCGGTGTGGCCTCGAGCCGTCTTGTCTCGGTACCTCGATGATGATTACGCGTGCCCCTGAGTCCTGCTCCTGTGCGTCGTCCTAGATCGGTTTATCAGTTGCACGCTCGTACGTCGCGACTGCGGCCGCGTCAGAGTGGTTGAGGTGTTGTCCTCCATTGCCCGACCCTTCTCTGGGAAGGAACATGCCTGCTTGAGGGTCAAACGTTGGTTAAAGCATTGCTGAGCGGAGCGCTGACTTCGGATGTCTCGAGGGGGGGTCTTGACGGGACGTTTCGACCACCTCGCTGCTCCCTGCCATGCTCCGGCTCGTTTGGTGGGCAAGGCTGCAAAAAGAACGATTGGATGGGTGCTGGTTCCCTATCACGCTTCCCGTGACTGACGGGTTAGGTCAGAACGCGGCAGGCGCATTAAATGCCCCTGGTTCCCGTACTCGTGTCAGGCGGCGGGCAGCGTCCTTGCACTCGAGGCCTTTCGATTCGTACGAGCCTATTTCCGTGTTCGACGGTAGCCGGCGCTCGAGCCTCGGTCGATTCGCACGACGCTCTTTCCGCGCTCGTGGCTACGGGCGTCGATAACTGTGCGTGCGACCGGGGGGCGTCGAGTCGGGGGCCGTTGATTTGCGTACGGATGCTCTCGTCATGGGCATCAGTTAGGGTACACCTTACTGATACCCTCGACAGTAGCCCCCGAGTCTCTATTCGAGCGCTTGCGCTCGAGTAGAGGCTCTTCTTATTGGTCGAGATTCCGTGGGGGCGCGCGAGCGACCCCGCAGGGGTAGCCCCCGAGCACTTGGAGGAGTTTTGACTCCTTCAGGGGTTATGTTGCCCAATCTGCGGAAGCGCTCTTGATGTTCGTTGCGGAAGGTGGGCTAGATGCTTTGATTAGTTGGTTTCACGTCGGGGTCGTGACGTACTCCCAGGTTGAGCTCCTAGCGGGTAATCCAAGTGAGAACCTGTGCCCCGTTCGAGGGGGTCAGCTTTAGCCCGGAGGCGTTCTCATAAAGCGGGGTCGACGTGGTCGGGGTTACTGGTCTCGTTCGATAAAGTCCAGCGGCTCGATGCCTCCCCTCGGGGGGATTCCTCTCGACCGTCTCGTCCTCGCCTTGGACATCCCCAGCGAGTCCTCAAGGTTGGCCTCGTTTTTTGACCGCTCGCTGGGCATCCCTGACTCGGGTACTCGAGATCGGCTGTCGAACCCGTTCGGTGGGTCAGCCTGCGACCTCTCGAGATTTTCATTACTATGAGTATGTACCTTGGCTTATAGGGGAAAGAAAGGATCGCGGCGGCACGCCTTTTTGCCAGTTGGGCGCGCCTTTTTAGGCGGGAGCCGTTGCGGCACTGTACCGGCGCGGGATTCGTAGCCTCCCGTCTGTGAGGGAGATAAGGACCGTTAGGCGGCGCATTTATTAGAGGAGTTACCGTATCCGTCGGATCTGTCTGTTGGTGGTGTCGGTGTTTTCCCCACGGGGGGTCACACCAACGAGTGAATTTGTATGCGTGCTCCCTTTCCCAGATGGTGATGCAAAAAGACACACAAAGATTTATCCTGGTTCGGGCAAGAGAAGGCCCTACGTCCAGCGGGGGAGAGAGTTTGTATTATTTTGCACCTAAGTGCTTGTACAGGGGTGAATACAAGCGTGGTATGGAGTGAGATGGAGTATGAAAGTTCTACTACGTATGGGTGTGATGTTGCGTGATGTCTTGTGTGTTATGTTCGCTCCCAGGCCTCCCCTTTTATAGTTCCAAGGAGAAGCCTAGGGTACAAGTATAGGCGTCAGAGTAGGGGTCGATAGAGGTATGGCGCGCAGGCCTACTCGAGGCCTCCGTACCGGCGTGGTCTCGAGCCGTCCTGTCTCGGTAGCTTGATGATGATTACGCGTGCCCCTGTATCCTGCTCCGTGCGCCGTCTTGGACTGGTTCCTCGGTTGCACGCCTGTACGACATAGCGGCAGATCCGTTGGAGTGGTTGCTCTGTTGCCATTCGACGCCCAATCCTTCCCCAGGAAGGAAATGTGTCTGGTCGAGGGTCAGACGCCGTGTAGCGCCTTGCTATCCAGAGCGTTGACCCTGGATGTCTCGAGGGGGTCTTGATTAGACGTTCCATCCCTGCTTCCCGCGTCCTGACATGATCTGGGTTGTTTAGTGGGTAAGGCTGCAAAAAGAATGATGGGACGGGGGCCTGTTCCCTATCCCGCTTCCTGTGACTGGTGTGTTAGGTGGGAACGCGACAGGCGCATTAAATGCCCTGGTTCCCATGCGCGCGTCAGGCGGCGGGCGGCGTCCTCGCGCTCGACGCCTCCTGGTTCGCTCGAGCCTATTTCTGTATTCGACGGTAGTTGGTGCACGAGCGCTGATCGATTCGCTCGACGCCCTTTCCGTTCTCGAGGCCGTGGTTGTCGATGACTGTATGCGCGACTGATGGGGTAGAGCGTCGAGTTGGGGGCCTCGACTTGCGTACGGGCAATCTTATTATGTGCATCAGTTAGGACATCCCTTACTGATACCCTCGACAGTAGCCCCCGAGTCTCCATTTGAGCGCTGGCGCTCGAGTGGAGGCTGTATTTTCGTGGTCGAGTTTCCGCGGGGGCGCGCGAGCAACCCCGCGGGGGTAGCCCCTGAGCCCTTGGAGGAGTTTTTGACTCCTTCGAGGGTTATATCACCTAATTCGCAGAAACGCTGTCAACACTAGTGGTGGAAGGTTCTGATTGGCTTGTTTTGTGCGGAGGTTTCAACGTACTCTCGATAGAGCGAGCGTCATCCACCCCAGATTGAGCTCCTAACGGGTAGTCCAAGTGAGAACCTATGCCCCTTTCGAGGTGGTCAGCTGTAGCCCGGAGGCGTTCTCATAAAGCAGGGTCGACGTGGTCGGGGATGCTGGTCTTGTTCGAAAGAGTCCAGTGGCTCGATGCCTCCCATCGGGGGGATTCCTCTCGACTGTCTCGACCCTACCTCGAACATCCCCAGCGAGTTCGCGAGGCGGGCCTCGATTTTCGACCACTTGCTGGGGATCCCTGACTCTGGTGCTCGAGATCGGCTGTCGAACCCTTTCGGCAGGTCAGCCTGTGACCTCTTGAGGCTTTCGTGGGTGCGTTCCTTGGCTTACAAGGGAAGGAAGAGGCTGTGGCGGTTTGCCTTTTTGCCCATTGGGCGCGCCTTTTCAGGCGGGAGCCGTTGCGACACTGTACCGGCGCAGAATTCAGAGCGCCCCATCTATGAGGAGGAAAAAGACCGTTAGGCGGCGCATTTATGAGGGGAGTTACCTCATTTATCGGATCTGTCCGTTGGCGGGTTGCTGCCTATAAATATCCCGTGGCATCGCCGTCAAAGCTCGATCCATTCTCCCTTCCACCTTCTGTCACCATCCTTGCCTTAGCCCTCTCGCCGTCTTAGCTCTCTTGTCGTCTCACGCGCGCGCACCCCCTCGAGCAGTAGCGAATCCACCCTCCTTCCGTTCAAGATGCCTGTGAGACTCGTCGCCGCCGACGACTGGCGCCCGTCGTCGATGACGGAACGCCGGCTGCTGGAGCTTGAGAGGGAGGGACTCCTGCGCCGCCGCACATCGCTGTCGTCGCCGTAGTGGATCGCGCCGCCAGCGGACCACAGGGAGCCCAAGCCGCCCAAGGGCTACGTGGTTTCATTCGCCAAGTTCCACCGCCACGGCCTGGGAGCTCCTCCGAGCTGCTTCATGCGGGCGCTCTGCCACCATTACGGGGTGGAGCTCCAGCACTTCTCCCCAAATGCCAGCACCGTCGCTGCGGTCTTTGCCGCTGTGTGTGAAGGTTATTTGGGGATGATGCCCCACTGGGAGCTGTGGCTCCACCTCTACAGGGGCGAGCTCTTCAACGCCCCCACTGGAGCTGCCGGAGTGAGGAAACCCGTGCGGGCCGGGTGCCTGAACCTAGTGCTGAAGACGGGGAAGATGGAGAGGCCACGGGGGGTACATCCCGGTGGGGTTATCGTCGAACCACGCCGGATGGGACTCCCAGTGGTTCTACCTACGGAACGACGACGGTCTTCTCCCTGCCTACACCGGCCGCCTGATTACGGAGCGCCTGGAGAACTGGACGTATGGTGTCGTCTAGGTCCACCAGTCGCGGCTCGACCCCCTCCTCGACGCCTTGAAGAAGCTGCGCGTGGAGGGCCTGTCTGCTCATCATCGGAGAGTTCTCCCGCTGATGTCTCGGCCACTGAGGATGGATGAGATGGGGCTCGGCGCTTCATGCCGGGACCTCGAGGCGTGCCGGATGTCCAACGAGGCTCCGGCAAACGATGAGGTCGCGGCCCGGGTCAGGGCAGCCATTGGCGGCGACTTCCAGCCGGAGCACGTCAATGGCTTACCCATGAGGCCCGACGTGGGCTCGATCAACCTGGTACGTTCTTTTCTCGTATACGGCTTTGATTCTGGATTTCTTTCGATCCCCTTTGAAGCTTGCCTTTGTTCTGGCAGGGATAGATCGATGTCCGGTCCTCGAGGCCTCCGGTAAAGGAGGACGAGGTCGACCGTGACAAGTGGCACCAGTCCGCTGAGAAACAAAAGTCCGTCAAGGACTCTGAGAAAAAAGGGAAAAAGAAGAAGAACCTCGACCGCCAAACGCTAGAGGCGCGTCGAGCTAAGTCCAGGCAGAGGGGGAGCCTGAAGAAGAATCCCCCAGTGAGGATGACGGTGGAGACGGCGATGATGACAGCGACGACTCCGAGGGGATGGCGTCTCGCCTCGACTGGATCCTCGACGGTCCGCCTCGAGGCGACGTCGATGCCCCGCGGACAGGAGCGCCAAAGGAGGGGCCAGGCGGATCTCGACACGCCCGCGCTGACACCCCTCCCGCGCCCGCGCTAGGTCGGGCCGTCCCGCGCCACCAACTTCCCCCTGCACCAAAAGCGGGTGGCCGGGCTAAGCCCCAGGCGACGGGGCCATTGACCCGTGGCCGTGCCGCGGCCTCCGAAAAGGGGGACGCTGGCCGTAGGAGCGCTAGCCCCGGCACTCACCCGGTGGCAGATGCTGGAGCAAGGCCCACGCCTGCCCATGAGGGGCCTGAAGCCTCCACGCGAGGAGGTTCGAGGCCCACCGGTCGAGGTACCGGCAGGCGAGCCGTTCTCCCTGTGGGGTAAGCTCTTCGACGCTGCGATTCTCATCCTCCTGTTTTCTCGCGTTTTCTCGTATAACGGTCTTCCTTACGCCCATTTCCTTTTCCTCAGGTTGAAGCGGACGCTTGAGCAGGCCCAGCCTTCAATGGCGAAAAGGCTCAAGGTGGGAGCGGCCTCCAAGGATTCAGGTTAGTTGTTTGATTCCCGTCGCTGTGGGATTTGTGTTGTTCTTACGTCGACCACCATAATGACTGACCTTTGTTTTTTGTTCTATAGGCTCCTTCGACCCTCAACCACCGACTGGTAGCGAGGGTGCCCCGCCCCGTCCCCTAGCAGGTGAGTCTGCCCCGTCGTCGCGAAAACGAGCCGAGGCGCCTCAGCCCCAAGGGCAGGAGGGAGCCCCCGAGCCTCCCCGATCGGGGGTCGAAGGGGATCCCATTACCATAAGTGATGGGTCTGGCGGTGACGGGACCTCGAGGGATGCCCGTCTTATGGACGAGGAGGCCCAGACTTCTCTCGTCACGAGACGGACGCCCTGGCCTGCCGGGCTTCGCTCCATCAAAGAGCAGAAGAAGAAGGAGGTGGAGGAGCGTGAGCAAGAGACGCGGCGGCAACTGCAGGAGCAGGGCCGTCAACAAGAGCCGCGGGAGCTTGAGGAGCAGCAGCAGCGGAGGGGCCAGCCGTCGGAGGAACCGCTCGAGCCTCCTCCTCACAGCCCGCCCCAACCGGTACTACCGGCGCCGCAAGAGCTCGGGAACCAGGAAGAAGATCTGCCGGTTTTCGGCCCTCCGACCCCGGTGTGGCTCCGTCCAGGGGCGCCCGCCGCGATCCCAGCAGAGTCGGGGCAGGCGGACGGCGTGGTGGCGCTTGCCTGCATGATGCGCACCCCCGTCGACCCTGAGTCCGAGATCAGGAGGACGATCTATGGCATGGACGGGATCGCCCCGGGATTCCTCCGGGAGCGTCGGTCGTGGGAGGACCATATTCCCGCCGAGGAGGACGAGGCTGGGATGTCGGGCGGAGGCGGAGGCAGCGAAACGGGCACCTGGAAGATGGTGGACGACGACGGGCGGTTCCCCTCCCTCGTCGACTTGTTCCTGCGTCATGGGGGGTCCCTCGAGACCGTCGAGGAGTTCATCCGCGGCATCAAGGCGCGGGCCGACCAGGAGATGGAGAACTGGTGGCCTGATCGGATCTGCATCTGGGCTTCCACCGATATGTCTGAGCCCAACATCTTCCTGGACGATCGGAAGGAGGCTGAGAAGTGGGAGCACGTCGAGGAGCTCCGCCTCTGGATGAAGCACACGGTGGGGCTCCTGTCGGATGTTGTAAACAACGGGCTCGGACCAGCCTACTTTGTAAGTATTATTCAGTCTTTCAATCTTTATGGAACTTTTTGGTTTTGTGTTCTAACTGCTCGATCACCGGCTCGCAGGACCTGAAAGAGACCTCTCGCATTAAGTCAAGCTTCATTCACGGCACGAGAGGCGGCTGGGAGCAGCTCCCCATCCTCAAGGACCAACTCCTGGAGTCGCAGGAGAAACTCCTCAAGGCTTATAAAGAGCTCTTGGCGCTCGAGGAGGAGAAGAAGGAGAGGGAGGCTGCCCTAACCGCGGCTCGAGAGGCCTCAAGGAAGGCGGCGGAAGAGGCTGTGCTGCTGAGGGAGCGGGCTCTGACGGTCAAGGAGGCTGCATCTAAAGCACGGGAGGAGGCCCTGTCCTACAAGAACGTCGTTGGTGACCTGGACAAGGAGAAGGGTCTCCTCAAGACTAACCTAGACTCCCTCCGAGACTCCTTCCAGAGGATGAAGGTGGAGTATGTGAACAGCGAGGTCGCCAGGAGTGCCACGGAGGAGGCAAAGAAGAAGGCCCTTGAAGACCTCGAGGCGGAGCGGGCTCGATCCCGCAGCCTCTCTAATGACGTCGATCGTCTGAAGGGGGCGCTGCTGGAGAAATAAGGAGCCATCACGCAGGCCGGCAAGGCGATCGAGGATCTGCGCGTCGCCAACACCGAGCTGGCACGCTCCAATAGGGAGGTCGAGAGGGCCAACACCAATTTGGTTGGCGAAAACACGGCTCTGGAGGAGAGCATCCGTGGTATGTTTTCTGTTATCGAGTTTCTTTTCTGAGGCATGTTTGGTGTTATCTAATCTACTCACGTTGATTCTCGCAGGGCTCAAGGACGAGTTGCTGGCTACCCAAGTCGAGGCCCGCTCCATCAAGACCCAGCTCGAAGGGGAGGTCGCCTTGAACGGTCGTCTAAGGACTGCGATAAGCAACCTCTCGGCCTCCTGGGAGCTCGAGCGTGTTGACGAGTCGAGGGAGGAGGCTCTGGGCGACGCACTCGTTGACCAGCTATGCTATCTTGGAGCTACGCTGAGGGACCGGGTGCGGGACACCCTCCACATTGGAGTGAAGCAGGCGATGGCGGTAGTCTGCTCAGGCTTCTCCTACGACATGGAGGTGGTGTCCCACGGCTTTGTTACCGACATCTCCAAGACTAACGCGGAGAATGAGGAGAGGCTCCACGCCTTGATCGATGACGCAGAGGTTCCTGGAGAGAGGTTGGCTAAGCTATTCGAGCCAGAGGTACTTCCTCCTGAGACTAGCTCAGGTGCAGGTGAGGATGGTGAGGGCCGAGACGCGGACTGAGGCCTGCGAGCCTACTATGGGTGCCTGGGCCCCTTGTATAGTACTCTGGTATTTAAGTAATATCTTTTAAGTGGTTGTCAAATGTTTATCTGTCTTTTCGCTCGAGGCTCTTTTATCTCTCTTTGCGCCTATATTTGTATTCCTCGTTTGATCTTTCGTTTAAGGCGATCTCGGTTGCCTCAAGGGTGAGGAAGCGAGTAGAGTTTCCGTAGCCCGGGGGCGTAGGAGTTCTCAGGCTCGTCGTCTCTCGGCCCTTAAGGGGCTCGAGGTGCCTCTACGACTCGACCATGCGAGATTACTGATAGGAAAGAAAGTGTTCCTTGGCTTTTTCGACGCTTGGGGGGGGTTCACCCCCCTGCTAGCCCCCAAGGGGGTATCGGCTATGTTGGGCCATAGTCGGTACTCCCTTCTAACGTCGAGATTTTGACTCGTAAAAAATTAAATTGCTCGAGGGAAAGACTTTATTTATTCATGCATTCGTTTACAAAGCCTTGGTATAGAATGTACATGGGAACATAAAGCTTTGAAAATCTAGGGGTAGAATCGACGTAGCTGTTCGATGTTCCACGCGTTGGTGAAGATCGCCCCCCTTTCGTCCGCGAGCTTGTACGTCCCCGGCTTCAAGACCTCGGCCACTACGTATGGGCCCTCCCAAGGTGGAGTCAGCTTGTGGCGTCCTTGATTGCTTTGCCACCGTCGTAGGACGAGGTCCCCCATGTTCAAGTCCCTCTTGCGCACATGCTTGTCGTGGTAGTGTCAAAGTTTCTGCTTGTATCTGGTAGAGTTGAGGAGGGCCATGTCTCGAGCTTCCTCGAGTTGGTCGACCGCGTTCTCTTGAGTCTCTTTATTTGATTGCTCGTTGTATGCTTTGAGTCGAGGGGACCCATACTCGAGGTCTGTTGGGAGCACAGCCTCAGAGCCATAGACCATGAAGAATGGGGTGTATTTTGTGGCCCTGCTCGGCGTCGTCCTTAAGCTCCATAGGACCGAGGAAAGCTCCTCGACCCATTTCTTGCCGAATTTCTTCAAGCGATTGTAAATCCTTGGTTTGAGCCCCTGCAAAATCATGCCGTTGGCACGCTCAACCAGTTCACACGGATGTGATGCTGATCGCAGAAGTCCAAGAACTTTTTGTCGGTGAACTGGGTGCTGTTGTCGGTGATGATGACGTTGGGGATCCCGAACCGGTGGATGATGTCGGTGAAGAAAAGCACGGCCTGCTCGGAGCAGATGTTGGTGATGGGTCGAGCCTCCATCCATTTGGAGAATTTGTCGATGGCCACCAACAAGTGGGTGTACCCCCCTTTTGCCTTCTGTAGAGGCCCTACTAAGTCGAGCCCCCATACCGCAAACGGCCATGTGATAGGGATCATCTAGAGAGTGTGGGCAGGTAGGTGCGTCTGTTTGGCATAGAATTGGCACCCATGGCATGAGCGTACGAGCTCGATGGCATCAGCTACGGCCGTTGGCCAGTAGAAGCCTTGTCAGAAGGCTTTCCCTACGAGGGTCCGAGGAGCAGCGTGGTGGCCACAAGCCCCCGAGTGTAGATCCTCGAGGAGTTTTCGGCCTTCTTCTATGGTGATGCAATGCTGCAAGACCCCCGTCGGGCTTCGTCGATATAGCTCTTTGTCCTCGCCGTAGATTACATATGATTTAGCCCGTCGAGCGATACGGCGGGCCTCGGATCGATATTCTGGTAGCTCGCAGCGGATTAGGAAGTCGAGGAACGGTGTGCGCCAGTCGAACGGTCGACCGGGACGCTGCTCCACCCCCATTACCTCAGCTGCCATTAGTAGCACGTCGATGGTGTCAGTTTGCTGGGCAGGAGCGGCTTCGGCGCCAGCCCCCGAGCACTAGTCGACGGATGGCTCATGAAGATCTCTCGAGAACGCGTCAGGCGGTACCGTGCCTCGAGTCGACACGATCTTGGCGAGTTCGTCGGCCGCCTCGTTGTTGCGTCGGGCAACGTGGACGAGCTCGAGGCCATGGAACTTGTCCTCGAGTCGACGGACTTCCTTGCAGTATGCCTCCATTTTCGGGTCGTGGCAGCTCGAGGCCTTCATCACTTGGTCGATGACGAGCTGGGAGTCGCCTCGGACGTCGAGGCGTCGGACTCCAAGCTCGATGGTGATCTTAAGACCGTTGACGAGGGCCTCGTATTCCGCGACGTTGTTGGATGCGGCAAAGTGAATTCTGATGACATACCTCATATGAACGCCCAGGGGCGAGATGAGCAGCAGGCCGGCCCCAGCTCCCGTCTTCATGAGAGACCCGTCGAAGTACATCGTCCACAGCTCTGACTGAACCTGAGCTGGGGGAAGCTGGGAGTCTGTCCATTCCGCGACGAAATCCACCAGGGCCTGCGACTTGATGGCCTTACGGGGCACATAAGTGAGAGTCTCACTCATGAGCTCGACCGACCACTTAGCGATTCTTCCCGTGGCCTCCCGACTTTGGATGATCTCACCCAGGGGGAAGGACGAGACCACCGTGATAGGGTGGCCGAGGAAGTAGTGCTGCAGCTTGCGTCGGGCGAGGATTACGGCATAGATCAGTTTCTAGATTTGGGGGTAACGCGCCTTGGTCTCCGAGAGCACCTCGCTGATGAAGTAGACCGGCCTCTGGACTGGCAACGCATGCCCCTCCTCCTACCTCTCGACCACCACAGCTGCACTGACGACCTGGGTCATCGAGGCAACGTAAAGGAGCAGCGGTTCTGCACGTTGAGGTGGGACCAGGACTGGTGCCGAGGTCAGCATTTTCTTCAGGTTTTCAAGGGCTTCCTCGGCCTCGGGGGTCCAAGAGAAACGCTCAACCTTCTTCTGGAGTCGATACAGTGGCAACGCCTTTTCTCCCAACCTCGAGACCAAACGACTCAGTGTCTCTAGGCATCCCGTGACTCTCTGCACGCCCTTGATGTCTCAGATCGGCCCCATTCTTGTGATGGCCGAGACTTTCTCGGGGTTGGCCTCGATGCCGCGCTAGGAAACGATAAAACCCAGGAGCATGCCTCGAGGTACGCCAAAAAAGCACTTCTCGGGGTTGAGCTTGATCTGATTGGCGCGTAAGCAGCTGAAAGCGATCTCGAGGTCCTGGATCAGGTCTCCCCGCCGCTTTGACTTGACGACGATGTCATCGACATAGGCCTCAATCGTCGACCCTATGTGCTTGCTAAATACGTGGAGCATGCAACGCTGATATGTGGCTCCCGCGTTTCGAAGCCCGAACGGCATGGTTACATAGCAATACATCCCAAAAGGGGTGATGAGAGACGTCGCGAGCTGGTCGGACTCTTTCATTTTTATTTGATGGTAACTAGAATATGCATCAAGGAAAGAAAGGGTTTCACATCCCGCAGTAGAATCAACAATTTGATCAATACGTGGTAATGGAAAGGGAACTTTTGGACATGCTTTATTTAAACTCGTATAATCGACACACATCCTCATTTTCCCACTTTTTTTCTTAACTAGTACACGATTTGCTAACCAGTCGGGGTGGTGAACCTCCTTGATGAATCCGGCCATCAAAAGCTTGTGGATCTCCTCGCCAATGACCTTGCGCTTCTCCTCGTCGAATCGGCGCAATCGTTGCTTCACTGGCTTGGAACCAGCTCGAATTTCCAAGGAGTGCTCGGCGACTTCCCTCGGTATGCCTAGCATGTCCGAGGGACTCCATGCAAACATGTCGGCGTTCACATGGAGAAAGTCGACGAGCACAGCTTCCTATTTGGGGTCGAGGTCGGCGCTGATCGTCAGCATCTTGCCGTCAGAGTTGTTGGGGTCGAGTGGGATCTTCTTGGTTCCTTCCGCCGGCTCAAAGCTGCCCGCGTGGCGCTTGGGCTCTGGAGCCTCAGCGGCCAGGGCCTCGAGCTTCGAGACGAGCTCGGTGGAGCTCTCGACCGCTTCCCCATATTCGACGCATTCGACGTCGCATTCGTACGCGTGCTCGAACGAGGAGCTGACGGTGATGACGCCCTTTGGACCGGGCATCTTCAGCTTCAGGTAGGTGTAGTTGGGGATGGCCATGAATTTGGCGTAACCCGGGCGTCCGATGATGGCGTGGTACGTGCCCCGGAACCCCACCACCTCAAAGGTGAGGGTCTCCTTTCTGAAGTTGGCCGCCGTGCCAAAGCAGACTGTTAGGTCGATTCGACCCACCGGCAGTGCCTTTTTCCCTGGTACGACACCGTGGAAGCCACCGGCGCTTGGTTGGAGTCGCGCCGTGTCGATGCCTAGGAGGTCGAGGGTCACGAGGTAGATGATGTTGAGGCTGCTGCCGCCATCCATCAGCACCTTTGAGAGACGGGTGTTGACGATGATGGGGTCGACGACGAGCGGGTAGACGCCAGGGGCAACTACCTTGTCGGGGTGGTCCTCTCGATCGAAGGTGATGGGGGTGCTCGACCAGCTGAGGTATTTGGGCACCGCCATTCTTGCCGCAAAGACCTCACGGCGTTCCCTCTTGCGCTGCCTCGCGGTCAACTGTGTCGAGGGCCCACCATAGATCATGTAGCAGTCGTGGACGGCTGGGAAACCGTCATCGTCCTTGTTGTCCTCCTTGTCGCCGCCCTTCTCCTTCTTTGGGTCGTCGCGTGCGTCCTTCTTGAACCCCAGACCGTCGAAATGCTTTTTCATCATACGGCAGTCTTTAAGCTTGTGGTTGGCTCCTCCCTTATGGTAAGGGCACGGCTCCTCTAGCATCTTATCGAAGATGCCCGCCTCCGGAAGGCCTCGAGGCCTTTTGCATTCCATGGCGGCGATGAGATCGTCCTCGAGGTCTTCCCGCTGGAATGGTCGGGCTTTCTTCTTCTTGTTGTTCTTCTTGGGCCCTCAACTGGGGCCCTCGTCCTCATCGGCGGGCTTCTTGCCTTTCCTTCCTTCACAGCTGAAGAAGGCGCCGACCGCTTCTTCCCCCACCGCGTAGTTGGCCACTACGTCCATCAGCTCGTCGACGGTCTGAGGGCGATTCTGGCCTAATTCCCGCACCAAGTCTCGACTGGTGGTACCAGAGACAAAGGCCAGGATGACGTCGTGGTCGGGCATGTGCGGCAGCTCGGTGCGTTGCTTTGAGAAGCGTCGAGCGTACTCTCAAAGAGTTTCTCCTGACTTCTGCTTGCACTTGCTGAGGTCCCACGGGTTTCCAGGCCGTATGTAGGTCCCTTTGAAATTACCCTCGAAAACTCTAACCAAATCGACCCAGACGTGGATCTGATCGGCTGGAAGCTCCTCGAGCCACCTACGGGCGGTGTCGGAGAGGAAGAGTGGCAGTTGTCTGACGATGGCTCTATCGTCTCCTCGAGCGCATCCCAGCTGACAGGCCAGCCTGAAATCCGCCAGCCAGAGCTCTGGCTTGGTCTCGCCGTTGTACTTCGTGATGCTGGTCGAGGGTCGGAACGGGCTGGGCAGCGGCGTGCTACGGATTGCCCTGCTGAACACCCGTGGGCCCGGCGGCTCTGGGGCCATTCGGTCCTCATCACTGTCGTATCTCCCGCCATGGTGGGCGCTGTAACCGCGCTCTTCCGCGTCCCCATGCCAACGGCTACAATTCTCTTCAATGTCGCGTCGTGCGTCGTGTCGACGTTGGTTGTCAGCGGGGAGGACGAGCGTGGTCTTTTTCCCTCGAGGGGGCGGCTGCTGATGGACTGATACCTCCTTTTCATTCTGGGCTAGCTCGTTGCGCTTTTCTGTGGCCGCCCCTCGACGTCGAGAGGCCGAGCTTTCTGCCTGTTAAACCGCTGCCACCTAGAGCAGAGTCTGCACCTCGTCTCGGATGCGCCGTGCTTGGGAATTCGAGGGCTCGGGCATGTTGCGCAACAGCATCGTTGCTGCCACAATGTTCTGGCCCACTCGAGGGAAGCGGCTGACAGGTTGTTCTGGCTCCCCGTCCCCGATGATTTGTCGATGTACCTCTCGAGCCCTTCTGCGGACACTTCCGCCGGATGGGTAAGGCAGGTCCTGCTCAAGGATCTGTTCGAGCAGGACGAGGCACTCACGATCTTTGTCAAGTTTTGTTTTGAGCTCTCGCAGCTGCGCAAGTTGCACGGCTCTGTCTTCTTGTGGTGGTGGGTCGACCTGTCCACCGTTCCTAGGCGTCCTGGGGTCTTCCCATGCTGTAGGGGCTCGACCGCCGGCAGCAGCATCCTGCGTCTCGTCGGTAGTTTCTACCGCCTCGTCGATATGATAGCATTCCCTAGTAGGGTCGTAGCTATCGGTCTCATAGTCGGAGTCCGGCTCGGCGGTGTAGAAACATCCACGTCCATCCTCCAGCAGCCGCTGTCTGAGCGAGGTGATCATGTATCGCCCAGGGCCTTGGCGACGGAGGCCTCGTACCTGGGAGAAATCCGGCAGCTCGGACGCCGGTTGCTGTGCTCCAGGGTCGCGTGGGAGGACCATTGGTCTCTCTACGTACGTCTGGGCATTTGGGCATGTCGCCCTGGCGAGCGACGCTGCGGCATTGTCCAAGCCGAACGGCAATGCTCTTCTTGGGGCGAACAGCCCATGTGGAAGTAGCCTGGCGGTGGGGGAGAGCGCGCGGGGCGCGTCCCCTCCTGTCGTCGTGTGATCCTCGCGGTGCTGAGCCGTCAGGCCCACAGCTCCAGCATGTGGGGCTGTTGACTCCTGTGTCTCCTCCTGCCTGGCACGAACTGCTGGTCGTGATGAGGCAAAGAGGCGACGGTGGTAGTGTCCACGCCTCTTCTTGGGCGGGGAGGCGTGGTGGCGAGGGCGTCTCGGGGCCCTTGACTGTGCTGGTGCAACGCGGTCTCCTCCCGGTCCTTTGATCGAGAGCAAGATCATGTCATAGCCGGAGCCAGTAGACATGAACTCGAGACTCCCAAACCAAATCACCGTGGAGCGCGGAATTGGTGAAGCTAGAGTGGCCATCTGGAAAAGAATGGGAAGTCGGTAAAAAACACGCAGGACCCCTACCTGGCGCGCCAACTATCGGTGTTTTCCCCACGGGGGGTCACACCAACGAGTGAATTTGTATGCGTGCTCCCATTCCCAGATGGTGATGCAAAAAGACACACAAAGATTTATCCTGGTTCGGGCAAGAGAAGGCCCTACGTCCAGCAGGGGGAGAGAATTTGTATTATTTTGCACCTAAGTGCTTGTACAGGGGTGAATACAAGCATGGTATGGAGTGAGATGGAGTATGAAAGTTCTACTACGTATGGGTGTGATGTTACGTGATGTCTTGTGTGTTATGTTCGCTCCCGGGCCTCCCCTTTTATAGTTCCAAGGAGAAGCCTAGGGTACAAGTATAGGCGTCAGAGTAGGGGTCGATAGAGGTATGGCGCGCAGACCTACTCGAGGCCTCCGTACCGGCGTGGTCTCGAGCCGTCCTGTCTCGGTAGCTTGATGATGATTACGCGTGCCCCTGTATCCTGCTCCGTGCGCCGTCTTGGACTGGTTCCTCGGTTGCATGCCTGTACGACATAGCGGCAGATCCGTTGGAGTGGTTGCTGTGTTGCCATTCGACGCCCAATCCTTCCCCAGGAAGGAAACGTGTCTGGTCGAGGGTCAGACGCCGTGTAGCACCTTGCTATCCAGAGCGTTGACCCTGGATGTCTCGAGGGGGTCTTGATTAGACGTTCCATCCCTGCTTCCCATGTCCTGACATGCTCTGGGTTGTTTGGTGGGTAAGGCTACAAAAAGAATGACGGGACGGGTGCCTGTTGCCTATCCCGCTTCCTGTGACTGGCGTGTTAGGTGGGAACACGACAGGCGCATTAAATGCCCTGGTTCTCGTGCGCACGTCAGGCGGCGGGCGGCGTCCTCGCGCTCGACGCCTCCTGGTTCGCTCGAGCCTATTTCCGTATTCGATGGTAGTTGGCGCTCGAGCGCTGATCGATTCGCTTGACACCCTTTCTGTTCTCGAGGCCGCGGTCGTCGATGACTGTATGCGCGACTGATGGGGTAGAGCGTCGAGTTGGGGGCCTCGACTTGCGTATGGGCAATCTTATTATGTGCATCAGTTAGGACACCCCTTACTGATACCCTCGATAGGTGGGTTGCCATCAACAGAGGGAGTCATCTCCGCGCCGCTCTCGTGCCGACACCCCCAGCGCCTGCGCAAGGTCGGACCGTCCCCCGCCCCCATCCTCCTCCCGCATCTAAGGCGGGCCACCGAGTTAAGTCTCTAGCGACGGGGCCGTTGACCTGTGGCCGCGTCACGGCCTCGAGTAAGGGGGAAACGGGTCATGGGAGTACTAGTCCAGGCGCTAGCCAGGCGGGAGACGCCGAGCCGAGACTTGCGCCCGTTCGTGAGGGGCCCGGAGCCTCAACGCGGGGTGGCTCGAGGCCTACTGGTCGAGGCGCTGGTAGGCGGGTCGCTCTTCCTGTAGGGCAAGATCTTCGACGTCATGATTCTTATCTTCCGATGTCTTTGCGTTTTCTCGTGTAACGGCTTCTCTTATGCTTACTCCTCTTTCCTCAGGTTGAAGCGGCCGCTTGAACAGGCCCAGCCCTCGATGGCCAAAAGGCTTAAGGTGGGAGCTGCCTCCAAGGACTCTGGTTAGCGTTTCATTCCCGATATCATGGGGGTCTTGTTACCCTTATGTCAATCATCATGGCGACTGACTTTTTGCTTTCGAGCGCTTACAGGCTCCTCCAATCCTCGGCCATCGACAGGTGTCGGGAGCGCCCCACCTCGTCCATTGGTGGGGGAGTCCACCCCGCTGTCGCCGAAGTAGGTCGAGGCGCCTCGCCCCCAAGAGCAGGAGGGAGCCCCCGAGCCTCCCGGATCTGGGGTCGAGGGGGATCCTATCACTATAAGTGACGGGTCCGGCGGCGATAGGCTTTCGAAGGACGCCCACTCCATGGACGAGGAGGTCGAGGCTTCCCCTGTCGCGAAGCGGATGCCTTGGCCCATCGGGCTCCACTCCATCGAGGAGAAGAGGAAGAGCGTGAGCGGGAGACGCAGCAACAGCTGCAGGAGGGGCAGTAACAGCCGCAGCAGGAAGGAGAAGGAGAGGAGGGGCGGCGGCAACAAGGGGACCAGCTCGAGGAGCTGCTGGAGCAGGACCGACAGCAGGAGCTGCGGGAGCTCCAGAGGCAGCAACGGCTGAAGAGTCAGCAGTTTGAAGAACTGCTCGGGCCACCGCCACGCAGCCCGTCCCAGCCAGTGCAGCCGTCGCCACAGGGGCCTGAGACCGGGGAGGAAGGTCTGCCGGTCTATGGTCCGCCAACCCCTGCGTGGCTCCGTCCGGGAGAGCCCGCTTCTATCCCGGCTGAGCCAGGGCGAGCGGATGGCGTGGTGGCGCTCGCTTGCGTGATGCGCACCCCGGTGGACCCTCAGTCCGAGATCAAGGGCACAATCTACGACATCGAGGGGATCGCTCCCGGATTTCTCCGAGAACGACGACCGTGGGAGGATCACAAACCCGCCAAGGAGGATGAAGCCGGGACGTCGGGTGGTGGCGCTACCGATGAGACTGGGACCTGCAAGACAGTGGATGATGACGGGCGATTCCCCTCCCTTATCGACCTGTTTTTATGTCATGGGTGGTCGCTCGAGACTGTCCAAGAGCTCATCCGGGGTGTCAAAGCGTGCACGGAGGAGGAGATGGAAAATTGGGGCCCTGATCGGATCCGCATTCGGGCCTCCACCAACCCATCCAAGCCTAACATCTTTGTGGATGATCGGAAGGAGGCCGAAAAGTGGGAACATCTCGAGGAGCTTCGCCTCTGGACGAAGCACGTGGTGGGGCTCCTGTCGGACATCGTCAACAGCGGGCTCGGTCCAGCTTACTTTGTAAGTGTCTTTGGGCATTAGTTACCGTAGGACGTTTTGGTTTCGTGTTCTTACTGTTCCACTGCTGGCTCGCAGGATCTGAAAGAGACCTCCCGCATAAAGTCCAGTTTCATCCATGCGACGAGGGGCAGCTGGGAGCAACTCCCTATTCTCAAGGACCAACTCCTGGAGTCGCATGAGAAGCTCCTTAAGGCCTACAAGGAGCTTTTGGCGCTCGAGGAGGAGAAGAAGGAGAGGGAGGCTGCTCCGGCCGAAGCTCGGGACGCCTCGAGGAGGGCGATGGAGGAGGCCACGTGGCTAAGGGAGCGGCCCATGGCGGTCGAGGAGGCTGCGTCCAGGGCCCGTGAAGAGGCCGTATTTTATAAGGACGCAGCCGCCAATCTTAACAAGGAGAAGGGCTTCATCAAGGCTGACCTCACCTCTGCCCGAGAGGCCTTCCAAGAGATGAAGGTGGAGTGCGTGAAGGGCGAGATCGCTCGGAGCGCCGCAGAGGAGGCCAAGAAGAAGGCCCTCGAGGATCTCGAGGCGGAACAGGCTCGATCTCGTAGCCTCTCTGATGACATTGATCGTCTAAAGAGAGCACTGCTGGAGAAGGAGGGAGCTATTGTGCAGGCAGGAAAGGCGATCGAGGACTTGCGGGTCACAAACACCGACCTGGCCCGCTCTCACAAGGAGATCGAGAGGGCCAACACCGATTTGGTTGGTCAAAACACTGCTCTGGAGGAGAAGATTCGTGGTAAGCTTCTTTGTACTTCTTTTTTCGACCGGGTATTTTTTGGTGTTGTCTAATTTCTATGCACCGGTCTCAGCAGGGCTTAAGGACAAGCTTATGGCTGCTCAGGTCAAGGCTCGCTCCGCCAAGGGTCGGCTCGAGGGGGAGGTTGCATTGAATGGTCAATTAAGGACCGCGATAAATGACCTCTCGACCTCCTGGGAGCTCGAGCCTGTTGATGAGTCGAAGGAGGAGGCTCGAGGCGATGCGCTGGTCGATCAGCTGTGCTACCTAGGCGCAACGCTGAGGGATCGAGTGCGGGACGCTCTTCATACCAGGGTGAAGCGGGCAATGGCGGTTGTCTGCTCAGGCTTTTCTTACGATATGGAGGTGGTGTCCCACGGCTTCGTCACCGACATCTCCAAGACCAACGCAGAGAACGAGGAGAGGCTCCACGGCTTGATCGACGATGCAGAGGCCCCTGGGGAAAGGCTGGCGAGGTTGTTCGAGCCAGAAGTGCTTCCTCTCGAGACTAGCCCGGGCGCGGACGATGGTGGTGAGGGCCGAGACACAGACTAAGGCCTGTGAGCCTATTCTGGGTGCTAAGGCCCCTTGTACAGTACTTTTATTTTAAGGAAATGCTATGTCTTTAAGTGGTTTGCAAGATCTATGAATATCTACTAATTCTTGTGCTCGGAATTCCTTTGCTTCCTCGTTCGGTCTTTTGTTAAGGCAACCTTGATTGCCTCTAGGGTGAGGGAGCGAGTAGAGTTACCATAGCCCGGGGGCATAGGTGTTCTCAGGCTCGTCGTCTCTCGACCCTTAAGGGGCTCGAGGTGCCGTTACTACCAGACCGTGTGAGGCGTACTTATAGGAAAAAATCGTTCGATTTCTAGGAACTTGGGGGGGTGCCCCTGCTAGCCTCGAGGGGGTATCGACTATGATGGGTCATAGATGCTACTCCCTTCTAACGTCGAGATTTTCATCGGTGAAAAAGTAAATTACTCGAGGGAAAGATCTCATTTATTCATGCATTCATTCATAAGATTTTGGTACAGAATGTACATGGGGAGGGGACATAAAGCTTTGAAATTCTAGGGGTAGAATCGACATAGCTGTTCGATGTTCCATGCGTTGGTGAAGACTGCCCCTTTTTTGTTCGTGAGCTTGTATGTTCTCGGCTTCAGGACCTCGGCCACCACGTATGGGCCCTACCAGGGAGGAGTCAGCTTGTGGCGCCCTTGGTTGCTTTGCCGTCGTCGTAGAACGAGATCGCCCACGTTCAGATCCCTTTTGCGCACGTGCTTGTCGTGGTAGCGTCGAAGCTTCTGCTGGTATCTGGCAGAGTTGAGGAGGGCCATGTCTCGCACTTCCTCGAGCTGGTCGACCGCATTCTCTCGAGTCTCCTTATTTGACTGCTCGTTGTAGGCTTTGAGTCGAGGGGACCCATACTTGAGGTCTGTTGGAAGCACGGCCTCGGAGCCGTAGACCACAAAGAATGGGGTGTATTTCGTGGCCCTGCTAGGCGTCGTCCTTAAGCTCCATAGGACCGAAGAGAGCTCTTCGACCCATTTCTTGCCGAATTTCTTCAACCGGTTGTAGATTCTTGGTTTGAGCCCCTACAATATCATGCCATTGGCCATTAGCTCGACCTGGCCGTTAGTTTGACCTGCGCACCAGTTCACACGGATGTGATGCCGGTCACAGAAGTCCAAGAACTTTTTGCCAGTGAACTGGGTGCCATTGTCGGTGATGATGACATTAGGAATCCCAAACCGGTGGATGACGTCGGTGAAGAAGAGGACAGCCTGCTTAGAGCGGATGTTCGTGATGGGTCGAGCCTCGATCCATTTGGAGAATTTGTCGATGGCCACCAGCAAATGGGTGTATCCTCCTGCTGCTTTCTGTAGAGGCCCTACGAGGTCGAGACCCCACACCGCGAACGGCCACGTGACGGGGATCATCTGGAGAGCATGGGCGGGAAGATGCGTTTGCTTGGCGTAAAATTGGCACCCATGGCATGAGCGTATGAGCTCGATGGCGTCGGCTACGGCCGTTGGCCAGTAGAAGCCTTGTCGGAATGCGTTCCCAACGAGGGTCTGCGGAGCAGTGTGGTGGCTGCAAGCCCCCGAGTGTAGATCCTCGAGGAGTTTTCGGCCTTCCTCTACAGTGATACATCGTTGCAAGATTCCTGTCGGGCTTCGTCGGTATAGTTCCTTATTTTCGCCGTAGATTACATGTGACTTGGCCCGTCGAGCGATACGGTGGGCCTCGGATCGGTCTTCTGGTAGCTTGCATCGGATCAGGCAGTCGAGGAACGGCGTCCGCCAGTCGAACGGTCGATCGGGTCGCTGTTCCGCCTCCATCACCTCTGCTTCCGCTAGTAGAGCTTCGAGGGCGTTGGTCTGTTGGGGGGTGGTGGTTTCGACATCAGCCCCCGAGCCCAAGTCGACCGATGGTTCGTGCAAGTCTCTTGAGAACGTGTCGGGTGGGACTGTGCCTCGAGTCGAGGCGATCTTGGCGAGTTTGTCGGTCGCCTCGTTGCAGCGTCGGGCGATGTGGACGAGCTCGAGGCCGTGGAACTTGTCCTCGAGCTGACGTACTTCCTTGTAGTATGCCTCCATTTTTGGGTCGTGGCAGTCGGAGGCCTTCATCACTTGGTCGATGACGAGTTGTGAGTCGCCTCGAATGTCGAGGCGTCGAACTCCTAGCTCGATGGCGATCTTCAGCCCGTTGACAAGGGCCTCATACTCCACGACATTGTTGGATGTGGCGAAATGTATTCTGATGACATACCTCACATGAACGCCTAGGGGCGAGATGAATAGCAGGCCCGCCCCAGCTCCCGTCTTCATGAGAGACCCGTCAAAATACATCGTCCATAGCTCCGCTTCAACCTGAGCCGGGGGGAGCTGGGAGTCCGTCCACTCTGCGATGAAATCCATCAGAGCTTGAGACTTGATGGCTTTGCGGGGCACATAAGTTTGTGAGATTGTAAGTTTTGTGCATGCATCATGTTCATTTCATATAATAATTTAGTTCCTCCCCTTATATAAATTTGTCCCATTTTAAATAAAAATGACAAAAGATAATCCTCAGTTTTACCCAAGGTATTGCATTTTTAGCAGATGGCTCGCACTAGGCTCACCGCTCGCAAGTTCACTAGAGGGTGGGTTCCTCGCCATTAGTTGGAACCTAGGGAATCACATCATAAGAGCAAGTTCCGGGGAGAGTTTGGTATGCCTACATTGCATTGGAGAGTACTTAGTTCGATGGGGTATCCTAAAGGAAGGGAACCTCACTACTATTGTAGTCGAGTGCAGCTTGGTGACGGGACCCTGGTGGGGATCGAGGCAGTAGTTCCTACCAGTGGTAGTGACCCTGTTTGGGGCGGCTAGGTGTACGACTCCTAAGGTAGTACTCCATTACAGGGTGCTAGCAGAGCTACTTTTACAGTTCTGAGGGACATCATGGAGATGTTTCCATAGGAGTTAGATCACGCCTTCACTGGAGTGTTTCCCAGGGTGACCCCTACACTTTAGTGTGGGATCAGTCTGAGGGGAGTGCTCTAGAGAGGAGTACGGATGAGGACCAGCACAGTGACAACACAACTATGAGTGCCATGTTTTCTATAATGAAGACCTATGGGGCCTAGAGCGCTGTTTAGGGCATTTGCCTAGGTCTCTGCTCGTAGTTCAGGATGAGAAGCACCAGCTACAGGGTGAGTTTGACAGTGAGGTTGAGAGGTTGTAGGCAGAGCTGGCTCGAGTGACTCTAGAGAGGGACCAGGCAGTTCAACAGAAAAGTATGCTGAGTCAGGATATGCTGGCAGTGAGAGAGCAGATAGATAGGGTGACCACAGGCCACTGGAACTGTGAGCGCATGCTAGTCCATGTGCTTGGTCAGAGGAATGAAGCCTGGCACGAGGAAGATACTCTTAGGGCCCGACAGCTAAAGCTTAAGCAGCAGCTAGCTAATGCTGAGGAATACAATGAGAACCTGCATGAGGAGATCCACCAATTGCATAACTAGCTCCATCCCCATCACCTTCTTGGAGCAGCTGAGATAGATTTTGAGGAAGAGATGGATGAGGACGTAGAGATGGAGGTGGTAGCAAGTGAAGATGAGGACGGCGAGGGTTCTGGCATGGATAGCGATCATAGTGAGTAGACGCTAGTGTTCCAGTGCTAGTCCTTCTTTTGTTGTTGTTGTTTCTGCATACCATGTACTCTTAATCTGGTTGAGACTTGGTTGTTTGTAAGACTTGATGTGGTTGAGTTGTGTTGACTTTTGAAAAGTCCAGTGTATGTATACTGGCAACTTTGGATGTTTGAGAACATGTATTGACAGTATGTTAAGTAATCCTATTATTGATGTTGTGTGTGGATGATGAATTATTGTGCCTCTGTTTATTGTGTGGATTTATTATTGTCAGTAAATTCAGCATGGCATGATTTTGCATGTAATCTACCGGTTGGTAACAACTCCTAATGATTGCTTATCATTGACGCGTGCAGATGGTGGAAACACGTGGCAGGGGTAACGGTAACCCCGATGCTGGAGCAGGTTCGTCAGGATGTGGGGCTTGCAGGAATGAGAATAGAGCACCATCACCGCCACCACCACCTCCCTCTCCATACACTCCAGAGGTGTTCTTCGCGTAGTTTTTGGGGAGTCAACGAAACATGGAACAGATGTAGCAGAACATGGAAGCTACCGTACGCAATATCACTGACAACACCCACCGTGGGGCTAACCCAGGCAGCCATGTGGTGAATCAGTACAGCTCCTTCAAGGACTTCATTGATACCAAACCACCGGTCTTCAAGGAGGCCGTAGAACTCTTGGAAGCAGATGAATGGATTAATACCATGGAGCAGAAGTTCCGCCTCCTTAGGATGACTGAGGAGCTAAAGGCGTAATATACGGCGTATCAACTGCAGGGACCCGCTAGGATTTGGTGGTCCCACCATCGTACCACCTATCTAGAGGGGACCCCATCACCTGGAATCGCTTCACCACTGCTTTCCAAGGAAACTATATTCCCCCGGGCATGGTGGAGATGAAGATTGGTGAATTCATGAAGCTGTCTCAAAGGACCAAGACTATGAAACAATACTTGCATGCTTTCAACAACCTTGCTCGTTACACTCCAGAGTTTGTGAACACTAATGCTAAGAAGATTGCTAGCTTCTAGAGGGGCTTGAGCCCGATGATGCTGAAGACTATGGGTATAGGGACCCGAGCTACTTTCAGTGCCTACATCATCGACTGTCAGACCCATGAGAACAATAACAACAACTACAGTGCGTCTTAAGTCACGCGAAATGGCCTTTGAGGCGGGTTCGTCTCAGTCCAGGGCACCAGTGGCAGGGCGTCAGCAGTATTGTCCTCTTGCCCTGGGTGCTAGATTCTGACCTCCGCAAAGAGGAAATATAGGACATCCAACCCAGCAGAAGCCATACAAGGTAGCAGTGGCTCCAGCGAAACTAAGGGCCAACCAAGCCTCAGCACCCGCTGCCAACATAGTGACCAAGGGTCCATGCTACAACTGCCACAAGATGGGAAACTTTGCCAAGGAATGTCCCTACCCCAAGAAGCAGTAGAGAACCTACCCAGCCCGTGTGCACCACACCTCAATCGAGGAGATTCCAGAAGGAGAACCGATAACAGCTGGTATGTTCCCTACCAACCAACATCTTGTAGTTGTTTTGTTTGATTCTGGATCATCACATTCATTCAGGAGCCAAGCATTTGCACAAAAACATGATCAAACGGTTACCGAGTTGGGTTGTGGTTATCGCATCAGTTCAGTTGGGGCTAATGTGTTGACCAATAAGGCAATGACAGGAGCAACCTTTGATATCAGCGGCTGAAGGTTTCACGTAAACCTTGTGGTCATGCCAGGGTTAGTTCTAGATGTTATAATTGGCATGAATAAGATGACAGATTGGGTGCAATCATAGATGCAGGTCAGAGGACTCTCTCCATTAAGGATCCACAAGGTGAGGGTACAATTCAGGTCAGATTACCTCGGCGGTTTCACTTTGCTAGTCTTTCTTGTGCTATACAAGTGGTTCCGTTAGAACATATACCAGTCGTCTGTGAGTTTCTAGATGTTTTTGCAGAGGAGTTACCTGGGCTTCCCTCGAATAGAGAGGTTGAGTTTGCCATAGAGTTGATACCAGGTACAACGCCGATCTCTAGGAGACCACACCAGATGCCACCAAATGAGCTAGCTGAATTGAAGACTCAACTGAGGGAACTGCTGGACAAGGGTTTCATCTGGCTGAGTTTGTCCGAATGGGGATGTCTGGCACTGTTTGTGAAGAAGAAAGATCAACCCTTGCACATGTGCGTGGACTATCGTCTACTCATTGCTGTGACAATCAAGAACAAGTATCCTTTACCACAAATCAACATCTTGTTTGACCAGTTGTTAAAGGCAAATGTGTTCTCCAAGATAGATCTGAGGTCAGGGTATCACCAAATCAAGATTCGACCGCAAGGCATACCAAAGGCTGCCTTTTCTGCCAGATACGGGTTGTATGAGTATCTTGTCATGTCCTTTGGATTGACGAATGCTCTTGCATACATTATGTATCTAATGGATTCAGTCTTCATGCCAGAGTTAGACAAGTTTGTCATGTTGTTCATCGATGACATTCTAGTCTATTCAGAGAATGAGCAAGACCATGCTAAGCATCTGAGAGTTGCGCTGACTCGACTATGGGAACATTAGTTGTATGCAATGTTCAGCAAGTGTTAGTTTTGGCTTAAGAAGGTTCCATTCCTAGGACACATTCTATCAAAAGAAGGGATTGTCGTAGATCCAGCAAAAGTACAAGAGGTTATGGACTAGAAGGCCCCAACTCTGTCTTGGAAGTTCAAAGCTTTCTTGGGTTAGCAAGGTATTATCATCCTTTCATCCCCGACTTCTCCATGATTGCTAAGCTGATGACCAGCTTACTGTAAAAGGATCATAAGTTCGCCTAGACAAATGAGTGCAAAGTAGCCTTCCACACCTTGTGAAAGCTACTGACCACTGCTCTTATTTTGGCACAACTGGTGTTGGCGTTTCTTAGCGAAACTACTAAAGATAGAGTTTGAGTCCATCCCCAATGATAACACTAGAAATGTTCTTGGCATATCCTAACCACCATCACTTCAGAATGATAACCCAAGGCACTTTACGGCGCGGGCCTAGGCAGTGCAGTCTGGTACTGATGATTAGTAATGCCAGGCCTTCCTAACCATCCTTACTTACGATATGCAAAGCTGTGGCCCGGCGCCGGGTGAGTGCACAAGGATTACAAACTTAAGTAAAGGTACTTAGGTACGCCAATCGATAGCTCAGTATGAAATAAGAATAACTCTACAAGCGCACAAAACTATCATTGTAGCATTTCAACCCGTAAATGGGTGTCGTATTTATAATTCTTGTAGGAAGGCATTTATATCTAGCATGGTTATAACATGATTACTTATTAAAATGCATGGTAAGCATAGAGTAAATAGGGCTAAGATATGATATTTGGAGATAGTGGACACACATCTGGGTCATCCTCAAGGATAAAAGATAAAATAAAGAATAAAATAATATAACTACTGAGCAGGCATGGTTCGTATATAACTATGCTAAGAACTATTAGTAAGTCATCTAACTAGCATGTTTAGAGATAGGATCATGTTTGAGATGATAGGGAGATCCCCATAGCTGGTATGCTAGCAAATAGAGACTTTACATGACTCCTACCGAATATCCGAACGTGGGCGAATACGAAGGATGACAGGGCTGTCACCACCCTACCACCTACCCCTCTGCCCATGGGATACCCGCATATCCACTGATCTCCGCATACCTGAACACCACGTTCACGTATTTGGAAACAACTCTTAACCCCCGCGGGCCCCAACCCTTTCGATTGACAGGCTAGGTTAAGAGCGACCGGAACGGCCCAGTGAATCATCATCTCATCCCTAATTCTACTTCTATTCATATAAGTTAGATGAACGACGAAGAACAGGGATGAATATATCAAGAACATAGCACAAGAACTAAGAACAAGTTCATGTACTATGAACATGATATAGACATAACTATACTCAAGTTCATAAGCACAATTATATAAAGATAACAAGAACTTGCTCATGGAAGAAGACTGATTATGATTCATACCAAGAGGATCCTTTCTTCCTAGGAGACAAGCTCTCCTTGGTAGCTCTTGCCTTGCTCTACTACTAGTCTAATACTAAAGATACAAGTGAGAGGTGTGAGGAAATGTAGACTCCAAATGTTCTGTATTTTACAAATGATGGGGAGCCATCTATTTAGAACCCAAGTAGGATGGTTCGGGGGATCTAAATATGGTAGTAGGTGAAACCGTCCTATGCATGGCGGCATGCAACCTCCAGAGAAAGGTGGGGCCGGTTTGCCGCCCCCAAGGTTGCGCCCGCAACCTGGTGGGCCCCACCTGGCCACCGCCTTCACGTGGCTTGCTCACTGCTAGACCTCCTTTGCTGCTTCGGTTACGATTGGGTCCAGTTCGATGTTGAAGGTGGGCTTCTTATTTATTTTTGATTGCGCACTTTTGAATTCGTTTTTTGCGCTTTCTTTATTTTATTGTTTTCTTCCACTTGTGACATTATAAATCTTGCAAAACAAAATACCATGGTACAAATGGAACTATATCAATAGCAAAAGCATATGTGATTTAAATATGTTTATTCCTCTTCTTTTTAGTCTAAGTTTGCAGTATAAAATCCTCCATAGTGACTGCCAACAAGACCACCAAGCTTAACCTTTGCTCGTCCCGAGCAAATAATTAAGTATGGTTGTTGATCAGGATTTGCTACTATGCCGATATAATTCAGGAGTGTCATGCCTATAACAAAGCATTCATTGGCAATTTAAATAAGTTGGCATACTATGCACTCTTTACCTTAATTTCCCATGGGGCTTTTAGCTTCTCCAAATTCTTGGGTGGTTGCAAGATAGAACAGTTGTAACAGACTCACCAATCATTCATCTTTTGATAGACTATCAATCCGGAGGTTTTTTTATAAGTTTTACAAAATAAATGAGTTCCTTGAATGATTCTCTCAATCGCTCAATGTGTATGAAATCCTTACCAAAGGCATTATGTGATTGCCTTTAAACCTTACCACTAAGGGTGAGAGTGGAGTTTTGAGCAGGTATAAAGGTGGGCGTACTTACGACACTTGTATTGCTGAGTCAAAGCCCGGACCATGAGGAGATACAAATCATACACCTTGATTGAGATGTGCAAGTGTGTGGAGTATGAGGAATTGGTGGAAATCCTAATTCTAAATATTTTTGGTCACTACTTTGCATCATGACTCTCTTTTATTTAGAGGATAAGAGAGAGAGGAAGAGGAAAACATATGGGCTCTATCTCTTAATAATTTTTTTTCATGACGGGGACTTTTTCTTTGCCATCTAGGCCTTTTTGGCTTTTCCCTTTGGATATTTTTTTTTCAACTATAGCCCATGTGTCTTGATGAATGGAATCAGAGAAATTTAAAGAGATGTCATGAGGACAAAAAGTAAGGAGTGAATTTGGGGATGCACAAATCTCAGGATGAGAGTTTGGCATTTTTATTTGGTGGAAAGCTAAGGCACAACTCTCAGGATAAGAGTTGGCAAAAATTTTTGGTGGATGGAAGGGTGCATGTTGTGCGCGACTTCTCAGTGTAAGAGTCGGCTTTATTTGGTGGGTGTAAGTGAATCTCAATCATGGGTGCATGACCATAATCTCACTCTAGGATCTCAGAGATTTGACCCGACTCAAAGTTCCGCAAGCCGCATAAGACTAAAGGTTTTAAGAACTGAGTAACAAGTCATCTGGCCTTGGTAGTTATTTCATAATCATTGAGGAACCCTTTGTTTTAAATTTTTGAAAATAAAACTCTGGATGTCAAGTTACTCTTAAGACAAAGTCATAGCAAAATCTGTTTGTACCGTATCATGTCTCGCAACAGCTTAGAAAAGGATCATGCATTCGCAACCCACAAGATTTCAATTTTTCAGAATAGGACATTTTTAGCCAACAAACTTAAATCTTGATGAAGACTAAGTGATAACTTAGACACTAAAGAATTATAGACAGAGAAACTATTCATCATTTCAGCAGAAGTGCAACTAGTATATTAAAACACATATGAGAGAGGAATTATATATATATATATATAAAGAAAAGAGTGTTGAAAATTAAATACTAAAATTGAAGTGCAAGAAAATAAGATACATGTTACCTCTGTGGGGGTTCTCCCCCGAGCTAGCTTATTGCTACGGTCCCTGGAAAAATCCAACAGACCATAGCAATGCCAACTGCTCCTCGTGCCGTCGACGGTTTGCGTCCTCTAGGTCCACGAAGCTCTGCTGGGTCTGCTGATGCCACTGGGTGGAAGTCTAGATGTGGGCATTCACCCGTACCCTGGATCTGTCTTTGCTGGAGCTCCAGTCCACCCATGCGAGTGTTGAGGGAGTCTAGGGTGACCTGAGGACGAATAGGAGGTGGCTTGTCTTCTTCATCTAGGGTGTGCTCCTGATGTGGTTGCCCAGATCCTCCTGCCTCGTGTGAATGCTGTCCCCTGGAGCCTCCTGCTCCGTACATCTCCTTCCAGCCCGAGCCTCCTGCCTCATATGGTGAAGGAACATACCCCATACCACAACCATACCCAAGGGTGAACCCAGGTGTGGTCATAGTTGGGGACCATCCCCTCTCTGGTGTAGTTGGTGCTGGTGTTTGGTTTTGGTAATTGAGTGACAACTTAGGTGGACTAATAGTATTTATGTGAGATATACAGGAGATTAGTCCAGTGGTGGATATGTGATGATAAAGGAACTCATTGCATATGAGACATGACATGGAGTCATGTGACCAAGGTGGAGAAGATCAAGATGAGGCTTGGCTCGATGGACTAGTTGCAAGTGTGAAGGACAAGTTGGAGGCTTTGAAGCGAGGGACCGCATGTGACGGTGAAGCTTGAGCAAGACTTGGCGCCGATGGACCAAGGCAATAGTGAAGAGTAAGTGAGGTCAAGATCGATGAACCAATACAGTCATGTGATGATATGAAGTGGATCATATTGTTTGTGATTGGTTGGTGCATGTGTTGCATCAACATCAAAGGAGATGGAATGAAATACGCAAGGCAAAGGTATAACATATAGGGCATTTCATTTCACCGGTCTAAGTGGAGTAGAGAAGTGCTTGACCTGATTTAGGATAGATAACCATACTATAAAGAGGGGAAATCTTTAATTGCAATGGTTATCTAGTGCCACTAAGTGTGAGTATCTTTTGCATATGCATTGCGCTTAGTGACGTGGTGAGAATACTTGAGAAAACCAAAAAAATTATTTGTGAAAATGCTAACTTAAGTGCTCAATTGTTTTTGGTACTTCGTGGGAAAGTTAGCACCTTAAGAAGGGGGTTTTGAGTTGGAAAACCGAGCTAGTAGTCTTGCCCAAACAGCAAGGGGTCGATCGGAATTATTCACTGCCCAACCTGGATATTCTAATATTTGTGCTTGCAATAGAGAGGGGTCGATCGGTTTTTTCCTTGCTTTACCTAGATATTTTCATGGCCCTACCTAGAAATTCCAGTTGAGCTCAGATCTAACCCACGCCAACGGTCAAAAGTGTGTTCGCCTGGAATTATTTCCTACCCGCACTGGAATTTCCCGTGAGGCTGAATCTGACCGTTGGGAGCGCGAGCTGAGGTATTTGGGGCTGCTGCTGCCCTCTTCCTCCTCACTTCTCTCCCCATTTTCTCACTTTAGGAGAGCAAAGCAAGTTAGGGTTCGTCCTCTCCTCTCTCTCTCCCATGGATTTGAGCTGAAATTTCTTAGAGAGATTGAGAGCCCTTTGTGGGTGTGGATGAGAGGTTGAAGATCCACCTTTTCCCCTTCCTCTCCCTCTCATGCTTGGTGCAGTTTTGAGTGAGGGAGTGAGAGCCTAGTGTGTGCATTCATGATTTGCATTTGGTGGCACTAGGAAATCTTTGTGATTGGGGATTTCTTGTTACTCTTGGTGATTGCCATCACCTAGACGGTTTGGTGGATTGTGACTCCGTTTGAAGCACGCAAGAATATTGTGTGGTGCTCCGGAGGATGATTTGTGAGGGGTACGGTGCTCACCCCGCGGGGATCGCGAAGAGCAACACTATTGGATTGTGCGTTGTTGGGTATTTTAAACGCAAACAGAAAAATCCGCAATCGCACGGATACCGATGTAGCCTTCACCCGGGAGTTTTCCAGAGTATCGATTTTCCACAGGGAACGTGAGTGTACTAATTAAGATCCAAGATCGCCCAAGGATAACTATATAATTATTTTTGGTAGGAAGAGAGGAAATTTCCTAAGAGTTCTCTAGTTGATCTAAGAATCAAGAATTACTTCAAGATTATCTATATCGGGACATCAGAGCACTAACCACAGAAAGAGATGAGAAGGGGGCTAGGAAGGTCTAACTACGGTCCTAGAAACACCGATCCGAACGAGGTGGAATACGTCGACCGTTAGGGCTATCACTACCCTAAGGCTACCACAACAATCCACAGGATTGGGTGCAATTCCAGGTAATTGCAAGACTAAACACCACGTCTAATCTATTAATTACTACTCTAGCGTTATAAAGACTAGAGCACTTGATGCAAGCAGGAATCCAATAAATAACTTGAATGTAAATAAAAGTAATTAAAGAACTCAGGAATTATGAATTGAAGAATCTGGAGAACGATGAAGAACGAACCAGTTGCTGCAAAAGTATAATGTTGAGGAAGATCCGACAGACCCGGCTCCTCCTCCGCTCTCCTCTTATCTCTCCCTATTTTCTAGATTACAACTAGAACTAACTAGAACTAGAACTAGAGGAACTAGAACTAGAACTAGATGAACTAGAACTAGATCTAGATGAACTAGAGGTAGAACTAGAAGAACTAGAGGGATCCTCTCTACTTGGATGAAGAATTGAAACCCTAACTTTGATTCTATAGAAGAGGTATGCCTCCAGGGGCTGGTGGAGGTGTGCTTATATAGTCCAAGAAGAGTAGCCCCCAAGAAATCTAGGAAGAGTAGCTCCCAAGAAATCTATGAAGAGTAGCTCCTAAGGAATTTCCACGTTATTCTCCACCATCCGATCAAACCGACCTTAATCGTGTGATTTTCCTCGATCCTTAGAGTCGGTGGAGCACGATCTGCGAAGTTGACCCTGATTGGGCACTATAGCAGGGCGGGCGCCCAGGAGAGTAGGGCGGGCGCCCTGCCTCCGAGCCCGATCGCCTTCCCGTTCGTTCCCGTGGCTTCTGGATTCTTCTAGATGGTAGAAAATTACGCGGCACGTTAATATCTCTATGTAAACCCGACGTGTGGGCCTTTCTTCCGTATTTCCTGATAACCCCCTGTAGAAATAGACAAACACCAAAACTCATTGAATTCTGTCAGATAAAACCCTAAGTCTAGGTGTTGGTTGCATTTGGATCCTTTTCCATGATTAGTTGATGGGTAAATTTGAGCATTAAGCATCGTCAACATGCGTGTCATTGAGCTACCTCACTTGTGGGTAGGTTCTTGCGGTGTCCTAGTGAGGACGAGGTTCGTGTAATACCTCTTAGCTGCCGAACCACCAAGTGTTGATCGACATAACGGGGACGTAGCTTGGTGGCAACCAAGTGAACCTCGGGAGAAAATCTTCGTGTCAACTTTGTTCTTCCTGTTGGTTTGCAAGTCCCTAACCCAAGCTTGTATTTACTTCATATACTTGTGCTTGTGTAGTTGCTCTTATAATTAGTTAGCTTGTGTAGCTTGCTAGTTATCTTCTTGCTTGTGTAGCTAGAAGGAAATTCCCTTGCGTGGCTAATTTGGTTTGTGTAACCTTGTTAGTCACTTTGCTTAGTTTGTGTAGCTAAGTATTTTTGCGCTCTCTAATTTGGCATTGGTTGCCTTGTTATTGAGCTTTGCTAGTGAGCTTAAGAGCTTTGTGCTTTTGCTTACTAGTTGTGTAGGAGCTCCCGGGTTTGCAAAGTACTAGTGGCATAGGTTTGTGTGACCTTGCTTCTAGAATTGGTTAGGTGAGCTCTTGTTAAGGTAGCACCTTGTTTGCTTGTTTAGGATCTTTTACAAGGTGCTAGAGAACTTAGATAGAGGGGTATAGTCTTGGCTAGACCGATAGTTTTAATTCCGCACTTATTTCAGTTAGCCGGCGTAATAAGTTTTAGAAAAGACTATTCACCCCCCTCTAGTCCGCCATCTTGACCCTTCAAGTGGTATCAGAGCTAGGTCTCTCATTTGTGGTCTTCACCGACCCGAGAGGATGGCGGCTTATGGGCTAGATGATTGTGAGACACACAATTTTGATGGTACAAACTTTGCACTTTGGAAAAATCACATGCTTGATCATTTTCATGCAATGGGACCTAAATTTTGGTGGATTGACACTAATGGTCTCACACACAACTTGGACCATAAGAATCTCACCAAAGCTCAAAAGGTTCTCTTTGAACTTGATTGTGAAGCTTATGATTATCTAATAGAATCTTTGAGCTTTGAGATGTTTGATTTGATAAACTCCAAAGGAACCGCTTATGAAATGTGGGAGTCTATCAAACACACCTTTGGTGATTCCTCCACATGGGATGATGGCAAGTTCAAAAAGGAGGAACCAAAGGTGGAGATACATGAGGACGATGATGATGCCACAAGTGATGCAACCGATGATGCTACTCCATGCACACTTGATGGTGAAGCTGATGGCTATGAGAGTGATGCTTCCACAAGCTCATCTACTACATCACCGCATTGCTTCATGTCACATGGTGACACTAAGGTATCTATTGGTGATGTGATTGTTGATTGTGATGGTCAAAATTTTGAGCTCATTTGTATGCTCTCAAAAGCTTTAAGAAATGAGATGTCAAAAACAAGTAAATTGAAAAATGAAAACTCATTTCTAAAGACCACATGTGAACAACAAAAGCATCTACTTTATGTTATTACTTGTTCACATGAGGAGATAAAATTGGCTCATGAGGAACTTTGTGTTGCTCATGATAACTTGGTACAAGATCATGCATTTCTCACTAAGAAGATTTCTAATGAAGAAATTAAAACTAGTGAGAGCTCATCACTTGGGTCAAATGATCAATCAGATATTGTTACTAACCCTTGTGATGTAGGCAAGAAGCATGTATCCACCTCTTGTGATGATTTATTATCTATGCCATGTTCTTCACATATAGATGCTTGTTCTACTTCTATGTCATGTGAGACTAACCTTTTGAAGGAGAACAATGAGCTTAATGAACAAGTGAAGAATTTTAGCAACAAGTTAGAGAGGTGCTACTACTCAAAAGTCACCTTTGAGCATATATTGAAGACTCGAATAAATTATGGTGACAAATGTGGCATTGGCTTCAAGAAGAAGATGACAAAGGGTGAAAGAAAGCAAGAAAAGAGGATGAAGAAGCTACTTCAAAAGAAGCTTTCTCAAACCATGTGCTATCGGTGCCATGAAGTGAGACATCTTGCTAATGGTTGCCCAAACAAAGAGAAGCTTAAGAAGATGAAGGAAGAAGATAGGCTAAAGAATGTCTAGTGCTTCAAGTGCCGCACTTGGGGTCATCTCACCTCAGTGTGCCCAACCAAGCAATTGGTGAAGCATCAAGTGAAGCCTCAACCGAAGCCACAAGTTAGGCAAGAAAAGATACCCCAAGAGCAAATCAAGATCAACCGTGATGGTGATGACTTGATAATGAAGAAGAAGAAAACAAGAACGGGTGGTTGAGCAAGGCATCCAATGCAAATCCAAGATGCCAAGATGATGAGCAAGGATGATGGACACTTTGCCTCGAGGTGTCCTACCAAGCTTGAGAAGAAGGTTCAAACAACTCTCAAGAGGCAAGGCAATGAGAAGCAACATATGAGCAAGGAAGAAAAGGCTCAATCCAAAAGAAGTTGCTACTTATGCCGGAAAAGGGGACACATGGCTCATTCATGTCTCCTAGGTAACACTTCTAAGCCTATTTCAATTGATAATTCTAATGTGCTTAGAAAGGATGATAATGGTACCTCTATGGTTGCTATTGCACAACATCCCGCTACTCATACTAAGGCATCGCCTAAGTATGTTGCTCCTAACTTGAGAGGACCCAAACTAGTTTGGGTACCATCAAAAAGTGGATGAATGTGTGTAGGTACCATCGGCATTGGAGGCTTGATTTAATTGATCCTATAATTATTCATCATATGATTGAGTTAGGTATTGAAGCCTAGTACACATCCAAACCCAATGCCATGACAAGTTAGTGAAGTCCAAATGTGATTTAACATACAAGTGTCATTTTTAAGTTGTGGTAACTCATTAGATCATTTGATGGCTTGCAAATACATTAGTTGAAGCTTGCAAATTAGATGATCATGAGCTAATCAAGGTATATCTTTGTTGATCACATTCATTTGGGTGCATATAAGTTGATCGAATTTGAATATATATAGATATATATGCTATGAGGTGTTTGAATGGATTAAATGTTTAGTAATCATGTTTGGATTGATTTGGTTTGGATAAGTTCATAAGATGACATTTAGAAAGTGGATTGAATGTATTCATGTCTTGTGAAAGTATTCAAATGAGTCTATTTCAAGTTTGATTCAATTTGAAGAAGCATAGCTCAATTGCTTGAAATCTGTCCAAAATTAAAAAGCTGAGCTAGCTGAGATCGAGTCTGAGTTTGAGTGATAAAATCTTATTGGAATGGCTTGAAATTTGGTATGCATGCTGTATATTTATCATAGAAGATTCTGTAAAAATCTCATGAAAATTGGAAGAGGGATACTTCAGTTTTGGAGTAGATCTTATCAGCTATAATGCAGCAGTTTTCAGCATGTAGCAGTGGTGGAAGAATTGAAATCTGGTAGCAATCTAGAAGTCAAATGAAGCTCAACTTTTTACAGCTGCTAGACGACTTAGTGAATCACATGTCCACCAAATTTCGTGGTATTTGGCTCTGTACATTGTGAGATATGGATATTTCTTTAAAGGGTACAGAATCTGCCAGAAAAGTGACAATTATTGGATTGATCTAGAGTCACTTCAATTGAAAGGTCCTCAAGTTGGAAACATGATCATAAGTGTTTGAGGCACCTAAGTTTTGTTTTTGAATTGATCTAGAAGCATGATAAGTAATGAGTACAAGGTCATTTGATTGTGGAATGTACTTGGTGTACACATTTAGTACTCAAATTGAAGATCAAGATCAAACTCAAGAAAAAGATAAAGATGAAGTTTAAGTTCTAGTGACTATTGAAAATCATTTGGTAGAAAGAAAAGGACTTAAAGAAGGATTCATGGTTACTCGTCACATTAAGTCCATCACCTGAATCAATCAATCAAAGCAATTCAAGTTTGTATCAAGAATAGTTCTTTGGAGAGAGGTCACTTCTCCCTATGTGAGGGGCTTGCCGCCCGAGGTGTGGGTTAACCAAGTGTGGTACTTGGAAGGCTAACATGGAAGTGGTGATCTAAAGAATATTTGAGATACTTAGTTGAAGCAATCAAAAGGATTGATCAAGAAAGCAAGCAACACCCAAAAGAGATCTAGTCATGCTATTTCAAGTGATATTCTTATTAGTTCTCTCATACAAGCAATGATCAAAATAAGAAGCAAGCCAACCACAACAAGATAGTGCACTTGATCATATTGGTGGCTCTCAAATCATATGGGTGAAGATTTGATCTATCAATTGGTATTTATAATTGGTCTTCACCAAGCTTATAAATTGGACTTCACATTGCTATTGGAGAAATGAATTGGAATCTATGTGACTATCCTCTTCTCCAACATAGCAAAGGTATCATTGTATTGTGCATGATCATTTCATCCTTTACTAGTATGCGGTTAGTGCATATAGTACATGCTTAATAGGATCATGCATAACAAATGAAAAGTTTTAAATTCATAGCCCACCACTATTGCTTGAATGATTAATTGATCTAGTGGTATGTATATGAGTTTGTTCATGAGCTAGTGAACCCAAGTACTTGATCTATTTTGGATTGTTAACAAGTGACAAGTACAACATTGGCAAGATAACCCTTAATTAGATGTGTGAAAAAGCTTGTCATTGGTTCAAACCGGACTTGGAAGCTTAGGCAAATCAATATAGTTCAAGTCAACAATTAGAAGCTCATGATGATTAGAGTACAAGAGCAAGACAACTATGCAAATGGATATCTAGACTCAAATGTTTCTTCAATTGGTATCCAACAAATAGTACTCATAATGATGATAGCAAATGTTCAAGATAGCAAACGAGTGGTTCCATACTAGAAGACCTTAATTGGTAGAAGATTTCCATTTGATATCGGACAAGATCTTTCAAATGATGTCACATGGTATCTATCATACAAGAAGGTGGTTCCACAAGTTATCCTCAACTTTAAGTGATCATCAAGCGAAGCAAGTTCCCTCACCAACAATATTGACAAGTGAATGACCCATGCTATGACATAGGGGGAGGTGCCCCACCGATTAGTATCAAGGTCAAAGATCCTATGTGGTATCTCAAGAATTCAAGTAATGTCATTCCAACACATATGGTGATGTCCATCAAAAATGAAAAATTCAAGTCTCAACCATCTACCCCATATGCAATCCTTTGTCACAATGAGATGCACACCTTTTCAATTGGTATCAAGTGATTTAATTGGTATCACATACCTTTTATGGAAATTGATGACAAAGGGGGAGAAGTTGGAACAAAGATATGATCATGGGATAAGTTGGACTACAAAAGATATGATATGATCATGGGATAAGTTGGACAACAAAATATATGATATGATCATGGGATAAGTTGGAGAACAAAAGATATGTTTCAAGGGGGTGAGATAAAAGATGGACATGGACAAGGGAGCAACATTAAGAAAAGATGATGGATCAAAATTCTTGGACAAAAGAAAAGCACACAAGTAGGGGGAGCAAGCTCATGAACATTGATTGATTGCATTTGATATGTGCATACTCATGTGATTGCTTGCACTGCATAAGTTTTAAAATCAATATGCATGCTTGTGTGGTGTATTCTAGTTATAGAACTTGATTGATGATATGATAACTAGCATGCATAGGTTGGTAGCTAGACTTGTGTTCTTCAAGTAAAGACTATACCCTTGCTTATAATGTTGATCTCATGGGAATTCTACCGTTCTTGTTGTCTAGCTACTCATGGTGCTAAGGATGGTGTACAATTGAAAACTTTAAATGATATCGAATTTGGTATCGAGCTACAAAGGTTTATTCTATACACCTTAGCACATAGTAGGGTTTTATGGTGCCTATCCAAATCTTGACATAGAGCTTAACTGTTGGATAAGTAGCAAAAAATCCAAAAGTTAGCAACTTACACTTGTGTGAAGTGCTAGCTGGAACAACTTAATTTCCATATCTTTGTAGAGTTGTCATCAATTACCAAAAAGGGGGAGATTGAAAGGTCCTTGTTTGGTTTTGGTAATTGAGTGACAACTTAGGTGGAGTAATAGTATTTATGTGAGATATACAGGAAATTAGTCCAGTGGTGGATATGTTATGATAAAGGAACTCATTGCATATGAGACATGACATGGAGTCATGTGACCAAGGTGGGGAAGATCAAGATGAGGCTTGGCTCGATGGACTAGTTGCAAGTGTGAAGGGCAAGTTGGAGGCTTTGAAGCGAGGGACCGCATGTGACGGTGAAGCTTGAGCAAGACTTGGCGCCGATGGACCAAGGCAACAGTGAAGAGCAAGTCAGGTCAAGATCGATGAACCAATACAGTCATGTGATGATATGAAGTGGATCATATCATTTGTGATTGGTTGGTGCATGTGTTGCATCAACATCAAAGGAGATGGAATGAAATATGCAAGGCAAAGGTATAACCTATAGGGCATTTCATTTCACCGGTCTAAGTTGAGTAGAGAAGTGCTTGACCGGATTTAGGATAGATAACCGTACTATAAAGAGGGGAAATCTTTAATTGCAATGGTTATCTAGTGCCACTAAGTGTGAGTATCTTTTGCATATGTGTTGGGTATTCTTAACATCATTACCAAAAGTAGACTTTTTCTAATTCTGATAACGGTGCCAAAAATGCCAAACCTATCTCTCATACCACTTAAGCCAAGTTGTCATCCCAAGCATGACATGAGAGACGCGGTATTGAAATATGCAATTGCTCTTCTAAATAAATAATGAATGGGATCTGCAGGCGCACAAATTAATACCGATGTAGCATTTTAACCGGGAAGTATTCCAAGTATCATTATTTATATTTTTACCACTAGTAAGGGATTAGCAATCATCAATATTGATTACAGAATAGAATATGAGATTGAGTATCTATCATTGCATGTATAATTGAGAACATTTATCTAACTCTTTCATACAGGGATAATTGTCACATAAAGGATATATGAAGTAATGAATAGTGACAAAGATAATTAATCTGATCAGCATAACTTAGACACATAATAAATATGATAAGCACCTCAATTAGATACTCTAGAAAGTCATTAGTATGGAATTAGAACGAACTACAAGAATATTTCCTAAGTTATTCTCAACTATATAGTCTAGCATTATCATAGTTAGTGCAAGCATACTTAGCAATCATTGCGAGACAAGACTACGCCCATGCATAGTGATATTAGCAAGGAATATGAGAAACATCGTAATCACTCCCCTGTAATAATGTTGCTCTGCCAGCCCAATACACAAGAGGGGGACTATATAAGAATCAATGAAGCTGTCACTATCACGAACTACCCCACGATCTGGCATATTGGGTACAATCGCAGATAAATACAGTATAAGCACCACGCCTACATAATATCTATCATTTACCCATGGATCCGATGGATAAACGCTATACGATCCTAAGCATGTATATAGATCCAATCTAACTAAGCCAAATATATAACTATGATAAACTAAGAACAATATAATCTTGAATATAAGCAAGTAGAGCAAAGTCATAAGCAATATATTGAAGTAGAACAAAGTCATATTCATAATATTGAAGAACAAAGATTATTAGAAAACAATTAGAAGCACAATTAGAGAATTACCAAGAATCCTCTTGACAGATCCGGAAACCAATCGAAGATTGACTCCTTCTAGTTCTAATCCTATGTAGCTATGCTAATCTAGATATCCAATTGATGTGGTGGCTCTAATCTTGATCAGAGGCTTCTTCTCCCTTGAGGAATAATGAATTAGGGTTGAGAGGCTCTCTCCTCCAGGGGCCAGGGGGTCTGGTTTTATAGTCCCTCCAAGTGAATATGGGCCATTGGATCAAACCGACATTGATTGAACGGTTATCCTTGATCCTTTAGGTCAGTGGAGATCTTTCCCGAAAGAGTGTCCTGATTGGACTCCAACAGGGGGCGGGTGCCCAGGTCAACTGGGCGGGCGCCCAGTGCCTGGCCCCGTTCGGCCTCCGCTTCCTTCTCGTGGCTTCTAGAGTCTTCTAGATGTAAGATAATTGCGCGGCACGTTAATATCTATATGTAATCCCGACGTGTGGGCCTTTCTTCCGTATTTCCTGTTAACCCCCTGCAGAAATAGACAAACACCAAAACTCGTGGAATTCTGTCAGATAAAACCCTAAGTCTAGATGTTGATTTCATTTGTATCCTTTTCTTTGTTTATTTGATAATTAAATTTGATACTTAAGGACCGTCAACAAACTCCCCCAAGCTTATCTCTTGCATGTCCCTAAGCATGGATAGACTCAGCAATGGATCAGAAGTTGTTGCAATACCTTTCACCGTGGGACTTGTAACCGTCACTTCCGTCTTGAGTAGTTAAAAGATTGAACAGTCTAGTCAAGTGCCATGTCTCTTATTCTTGATCAGCTATTGCTCTGAACTTTTTGTAGATTTTCAAATAAAACTCAGAGATTCCTTGTATGACTCTCTTAGATCTCTCTTTTGTGGTATTTCTGGATCCTTACCAAGGCAGTGATGGTATATGCCTTCTCTCAAAAAGTATGTAGTATTTGTGGTATAAGGCATAGTGACATTGCCTTCTCTCTCACCCTACTCTAATAAGGCTTTAATATCTGGAGCTCATAGGTGGGAGATAAAGTATACATACTTACAAGACATTTATTGTATAGTCAAACCATGGATCCAAAGAAACAAATCAATAAGTCAAATCAAGATGTGCATGTGTGGCGAATGAATGGTGTATGGTGATGATGGTGATAACAATGGTGAAAGTCTAATTCTACTTTTGCTCTTTGAGGGGATACATACCTTTCTTGCTTTTTGAAACTTTGTGAGGAGAATGAGATGCTCTATATTTCATTTTCTCTCAGGTGGGTATCTTGTACCCCTAATTCTACTGTCGGACACTTATCCATTTTTACCTCTCATCTCACTTTTTCTTTTCTTTCGAGGTTCCGGGCACTTGCCCCTTTTTATTTCCTCGTATCTTCTCTCTCTTTTTTTAGAGCACTCATCTCATGAAATAATATAGCAAGTGGTAGTAACAAGATAACTTGAGCATTTATTTCACAAGGGAAAAACAGAAATATTTTTGGCTATTCTCTCCCGGAATAGGAGTAGAATATTTTTGAGTGGTTCTGGAGATGGAAATGGATGGATATATGTGGATGGCACTTCCGGAGTAGAAGTAGCATGTGTGAGTGAACGTGCAAGTGAATCTTGATTTTACCACATGACAAGCTCCTAAGGGTCTATACATCTTGACCGCACTCAATGCTCATAAGCAGTAAAAGGTAAATGTGTGGCTCAAAGTCTAGCAAGCATGTATATATGGCTGTGGTAGGAATTTAAACTCTCATCATACAGGAACTCATCATGCAATATTTTAAAGATTTTCAAAGATAAAATTCTTTAGAATTCTAGCATCTCTAGGAACAGATAAACAGCAACTCAACCTTCCCATATCATATCCGTTAACAACTTAGACTTCAGATCAAGTTTTCTTCCCACAAGTTTAGGTTTAGAGCAAGCTTTAAATTATAACAGTTATGTCTAAACTTAAGAGAGAACTTCAAAATTTTAAAATTAGGCAGAGCAACTATTCATCATATCCATGCTAGAGTTTTATTATTAAAATCCAGTTTAGCATAGCCACTTTATTTATTTATTAAGCACACTAAGCAAAAGATATATATATATGTTAAAATCTTTATTTGATTTTCCATAGTTATGTATATTATATTTTAATATAGTATAAGTATAAAGATAGATAGAAATACTTATCGGGATAAATGGGGGTGCTCTCCCCCAAGCTGAATTTTGACGTAATTTCTCTTGATGTAGCTAGCAGGTGGCAGAAGTGTATTTGGAAGTCAGTAGCATTCTGACAGCGATTAGAATGTCCTCCGTCTGCTAGTCTTGTTGATTCTTAAATTCTGTGGAGCTCAAATAGACAACAAAGCTTTGTGGAACTGATTAAGTCTTAGCATAAATATCTAGCCTTTATCATGTTGAGACTCCTCAATAAATATTACTCCCTGTTTTTATATTTTCATTTTATAAAGCACAAAAGAAATATTTATTTTATTTTTATGCCACCACAGTGAATGTACTTATGGGTTTTATGCCACTCGTATACTCACATGGGGCTTAC